>NC_029791.2:70890608-70914521 GCF_000816755.2 Arachis ipaensis | reverse complement strand
GGGGCGGGGCGGACTTCCCCGCTTCCCACCCCTAGCTGCAGGGGAACGTAGCGTTCTTCAAATGAGCATAGCGCTCTTCTCCCCTGCCATGATCACAAAACAACATCTCATCAAAGCTCTGCATCTCAAATTTTTATAATTCAAGTATTTAACACTTTTCTTATGTTATTTGCATAGAATCAACCACAAAATCACTTAGCCTTTGACATATTAATGTATAATGAGAACTTCATTCAAATGCTTATTTATTTTGAATAAAATACATGAAATTAAGCTAAAATTACTTAAACTAACAAGCTAATCTAAAACAAAATGCGAATGCATCACAGGGAAGACTCGGCCTTCTCCTCTCCATTTAATGGCCTCACCAAGTTCCAAAAGAAGAAAAAGAAAGCAACTGGCTGAACCACCCACTTATGATAAAAAGAGATTCAAATCTCACTTCCATGAACTCAGTTATCATGGGTGGATGGAGAATAAGGAAGTCATCCCCGAAATAGGATTCATATTGCAAGAAGGTGAATATCCTATAATGAGAGAAGTGATAGAAAAGAGAAGATGGGAGTTCTTGTGTGATCTAGAGACAGACATAAGTGCAACCCTTGTAATAGAGTTCTATGCAAATGTAGTCAGAGAAAACAAAATCAGCCCTCCCTACAAGAGTTATGTGAGAGGGGTAGAAGTAGACTTCAGCCCAGCAACAATCATGAGGGTTCTATAAATAAGAGCAATACTATTCAGAGAGCCCAGTTTTAAAGAAAGAATGAAGGGTGAAAATGATCCCGATGAGATAGTGAATGATATATGTCTGGATGGTAAAGACTGGGTGAGAGATTCAAATAATAATCCATGCCACTTGAAAAGGATTGATCTCTCACCTGAAGGTAAGGGTTGGTATGAAATAGTGAGAAGATAAATCTCCCCCACTGCAAACACTTCAAAAATCACAATCAAGAGAGAAATCATGATACACTGCATAATCAAAGGGGGGGGGGGATAAATATGCCACAGCTTATAGCAGACAACATTCAAGAGCTAGCCGAGGACAGTAGTAAATCAACCAGACTCGGCCACCCAAGTACCATATTGCGTCTGTACAATAGGGCAGGAGTGCTTTTTGAGGACCAAGACACAGATTGGGTGAAGGAAGGAAAGCCTATTACTAAGCTGAGGATGGACAATGTTAGTAGCACTCAGGGTGAGTGAAGACCTCAGAGAAGAAGAAGGAAAACACAATTAGAAGAGGGACAAGCTTCTAGTACAATTGATTTAATCCAAATTCAGAGTGCCATTGAAGGACTGTCTCAGCAATATATGAGGGCTCAAGAGCAGCAACAAGAGCAATACACAAGGAGTCAGGAGCAACAACAAGAGCAATACATGAAAATGATGAAACAACAAGAGAATTTCCAGCTAAGGATGATGGATCAGCAAAGGAATTTTCAAGCAAGACTACTGGACCAACACAAAGAACAATTTGATCAATTCCAAGAGTCTTTCAAACAAATATCTTAACAACAAGATCAGCTTGAAGGGTACCTTGATAACTTGTTGGCCTGGAAAAATATATACCACACAGCTGGGGAGGCTAGACACTTGGATAGAGTGGAATATGATGTGGATACCCAAGCCAAGCTTGACTACCTCGTTTCCAGTATGCCTATATTAAATAGGGAGATTATACCATACCTACAGATCAAGCCATTGGAGGGACAACTAGCAAGAGCAAGAAAAAATGGGGAAATAATGAAACAAAAATTGAAAGATGCTGGACTGTGGGATGAGGTAGAACAAACTGCAAAACGGCAAGAGAAAAACAAAAAGAAGAAGCAGCAGTCAAATAATAAAGAGAAGAAAGGAGAATCAAGCAAAGGGAAGGGCCACAAGAACTAGAGGTGGTGAAGCTCCTTTCATAGTCTTATGATTGGTTGTTTTACTTGTGTGACACTCATGTCTGTTTAGATAGTTCCTTTGTAGCTTAATAACTATAATGCTTGATATCTCACATCACCATACTCTTGAAAAATTGCTTGCACTCAATATTTCTAGGAATGCAGACAGAAAACATTTCTTTGAAAAGAAGGATTGAGGAATCCCAAAAAATGTTGAGGCAAGTAAAAGATTAAGAGGAGTGAGAGGAGTGGTGGTTCTGATTGTATGATTATGTATTGAGGTTGCATGTTTGTAAAAACCTGTATGGGAGCTCATAGGCAGGAAATGAAATTTGGAGAAGTGTTATGGAAAATCTCAAAAATCTATTCATCCAAGAAGCAGTAGCAAAAGAAAACAAAAGAGAAAGAAAAACAAAGAACAAGCCCAAGGCTCTGAGCATCAATTACTAGGAAGAAAAAGAAAGATACAAAAACTCAGAGTTAATATTCTAGTGACATGCTTGTGGTGGGTTTGTGTCAAAGAGAGAGGTCTGAGCTAGTAAATCCTAAGGGGTGCTTCATCACCTAATACCTTAATCCAACTGGGTTGGAAGTATTGATTGAAAACTTCTTTTAAAGGGCCGCTTTGAGACATGACACCTAGAGTCAAGCCTGAGATGAATAAATGCTGCTTCAAGGTGACTATCTATAAAGAGATTTCCATAATACAATTCGAATGAAAGTCCTAAAACCTAAGACTTTAAAATATAGGGACTAATGAGCACTGGAATCCTTGCATGAGCATATAATTCAGAGTTCACCCCACTATCACTTAATCACTTCACTCACCAAGGCATTATGAGCTATCCTTCAATCCATTCCAAGTAAAAGAAACTTGTGTGCATAATTATTTTCTTGCTTGAGGACAAGCAAGGTTTTAAGTTTGGTGTTGTGATGCATTCACATTTTGCTTTAGATTAGCTAGTTAGTTTAAGTAGTTTTAGCTTAATTTCATGTATTTTATTCAAAATAAATAAGCATTTGAATGAAATTCTCATTATACATTAATATGTCAAAGGCTAAGTGATTTTGTGGTTGATTCTACGCAAATGACATAAGAAAAGTGTTAAATACTTGAATTATAAAAATTTGAGATGCAGAGCTTTGAGGAGATGTTGTTTTGTGATTATGGCAGGGAAGAAGAGCGCTACGCTCATTTGAAGAGTGCTACGTTCCCCTGCAGCACACCCCTAGGCGCTACGCTCTCTTTCAAAGAGCGCTACGTTCTTCAGCGATGCGTACGCGTATGTGACGCGTACGCGTGGAACAGCATCTTCGAAGGGCCACGCGTACGCGTGGATAATGCGTACGCGTGGGAGGGATCTACACTCTTCAGCCAAGAGCGCTATGCGCTCTTTCAAAGAGCGCCTGCGACAACCTTCAAAGTTGGATTCAAAGTTTGGCTGGCGATGCGTACGCGTCAGTGCCGCGTACGCGTGGGTGTGGCATTAGTGAAGGGTCACGCATACGCGTGGATATGCGAGTGCTACGTTTTCCTGAAAGCGCTACGTTCTCCTGGAATGGGGTGTCTTTTTCCAAGTACAAACTAAAAAGCCCAATTGAAGCAACTTACAAGTACACCTGAAGCAGCCACTGAACTAGTATAAATAGGGGACATTTGGAATCATGAAGGACTTCTTCTAGATCTTCTTTTTCAGTTTTTTTTCTTTTCTGATCTCTTTTGTACTTTTGCACTTTTGAAATTTACCTTCTGCTGAGACTCAACTTTCTGTTTACAATTTTATTTTCCAGTGCTGGATTTTACTTTTTAGTTTTCATTTTTTTTGTTTCTAGTTTTATTTTCTCTTTCTCTTCTATGTTCAGTCTAATTTCCAATATGAGAATTCTGTTTAAACTTAGAGCTATGTTGGTTTTAAATGAATTAATACTTCTTCTTTTCACTAGGGAGAGGAGCTCTGTTGGTTTTCAATGAATTAATGCTTCTTCTTTTCTTCTCAATTCAAGTTGATTTATCTAAGAGGAAACTCCTGTTCTTCACAGATTCAATTACTATCGAGAGAGGGATTGAATCTATTTGAATTGTGTGATGAACTTGAGAAAGGAGTCATTGAATTTAGTTTGGGGTTTATCCTCTCATGATTCTCCTGATTGATATATTCTGGGTTGGTATGTGAGATGTAACCACCCTGAATTGAAATCCTGAGAGTTATGTGGTCTTTGGATTATAAATTGAACTTCATCTCTTCTCATGACCAATTAGATCACGAGAGTGGCAATTGATTGTGTTAAAAGAAATTGAGTCACCAAGAGATTGAGACTTAATTATTTACAATCTGCCATAGATCTATTAACATGATTGAGAAGGAATTGATCACCATTAATTCATGAGAAATCAACATCTCTGATCCCTAGTGATCTCACCCATTATCAATCTTTAAATATGTTCTTTTAGATTTCACGTTACCCAATACCCAATTCTCTTATTTACATTCTTGCAATTTACAATTTCTGTCAATTACATTCAGCTTTTACTTACTTGCAATTTAAGCTTCAGTCATTTACATTTCAGTTCTTATTTTCTTGCACTTTAAGTTTCTGCTCTTACATTTTTAGTCATTAATTTTATTCTCCTTTACTTTCAGTTATTTAAATTAATTGTCATTTATATTCCTGCATTCTACTTTCATGCTTAAGATAACAAGAAATCACACCAAAAATTGTTTGCCTAACTAGAACATCATTTAACTAAAATTACTTAATCCACCAATCCTCGTGGGATCGACCTCACTCTCAGTGAGTTCTATTACTTGATGCGACCCGGTATACTTGCCGGTAGTAATTACGTAATAAATTTAAATTTTACGTATAAAGTTTTTGGCACCGTTGCCGGGGATTGGTGAAGATTAACAATGACTAAGTTGGTAGTAGTCTAGATTAGGCATTTTTCTTTCATTTTGTTTAAAGTACATTAACTGCTCGACACTTTGTGTCATCTAACCTCTAACAACACTCTGTCATCAGAGTGTACATATTTCACTTGGTTTGTTTGTGATTGTATGCCGGGAGGAAGGAGAGGTGCATCCGCCTCTTTTGATTCTGAACCAGAGAGAACCTTCTTGAGATTGAGAAGAGAAGCAAGAGGGAAGGGAGTGATTGGAGAAGAAGATTCAGAAGAGGGAGATCAAGAGATGGAGGATAATCTCCCTAATCCACCAGAGGAGGTGGCCAACAACAATGGTCAACCTCCAAGGAGAGTTCTAGCCTCGTACACCTTCTCCAACCCAAGAAACTGTGGGAGTAGTATACTCACTCCAAATGTTCATGCCAATAACTTTGAGTTGAAACCTCAACTTATCACTTTGGTGCAAAATAATTGTTCTTATGGAGGGGGTCCTCTTGAAGACCCAAATCAACACTTATCTGTCTTTCTGAGGATATGTGAAACAGTCAAAACAAATAGTGTGCATCCAAATATCTACAAGTTGCTGTTATTTCCATTCTCTTTGAGGGATAATGCATCTCAATGGCTGGAGACATTTCCCAAAGAAAGCATCAATACTTGGGATGATTTGGTGAGAAAATTCCTGGCTAAGTTCTATCCACCCCAGAGAATCATCAGGTTAAAGACAAAGGTGCAGACTTTCACTCAAATGGATGGAGAATCACTCTACGAGGTATGGGAGAGATACAAAGCCTTGATTAGGAAATGTCCACTTGACATGTTTAATGAATGGGACAGACTTCAGAATTTCTATGAGGGCTTGACTCTAAAAGCTCAAGAGGTCCTGGATTACTCTGTAGGAGGTTCACTACAGCTAATAAAGATAGCTGAAGAAGCTCAGAATCTCATAGACACTGTGACCAACAATCACTACTTTTATGCTCATTAAAGGCAACACCAACCAGCTCCAAAGAAAGGTGTATTAGAACTTGAAGGTGTGGACACTATCTTGGCACAGAACAAATTGATGCACCAAAAAATCCAACAGCAAATGGAGATGATGGCAAAGAGAATAGATGGACTTCAATTGGCTGCAGTGAACACAGCAAATCAACCTTCAAGTGAATGGGGCCAAGGTGAAGAAGTTTTTGAGAAATGCAATAATGAGCAACAACCAGAGCAAGTTCAGTACATGAATAACACCTCAGGCTCTTCTCAAAGTGACTTCCATGGTGATATATACAATTCATCATGGAGGTATCATCCTAACTTGAGGTGGGGTGATAATCAAAATTCATGGCAGAAGAACCATTCCAACAACTCCTGCAACACAAACAACCAAAATCACTCATCCACCACCACTAACCAATATAGAAAATCACAAAACTCATATCAGCAACCCCACAACAACTCACAAGCCCACCAAAACAACTTTTCCACACCACTATTTGTTCTGAGGGTTACCTGAAACTGGAGGTCGATCTCAGATGAGATCTTCTGTACTGTTCGGAGATGGCGTGTCCGGCTGGCTGGTGACGGCCGGAGCTGTTGTGTCCGACTTGTTGGACTTGCTGTACTGCTGATCCTTGGCCACCGGAGGGTGGGGGGTACCTGCAAGAGACTCCGATGCTTAAGTTAGCATGGGTATTAAGCAGATTTTTTGTAGAATCAGAGTATGAGTTATACCTGGGTGCTCCAGTGTATTTATAGTAGTGTGGGCTGACCTTTCTGATAAGATAAGTTAGTTATCCTATCTTATCTTATCTTATTTGGGGTGAAGTCAGCTTATCTTTAAGGGAACCGCCTTTATCTTTATAGGCTTGGATTGCCTTTGGATTTGGGTCGTGTTCCTCTATTTGGGCCCTTTGTTGGGATTTCTTATCGATTTGGCCGACCTCTTTAAGAAGAGGTCGGATAGCCTGACTTGAAGAGGTCGGTCGCTTTGTCGCCAATCATCCCAGGTCGGGTAGCATGACCCGGGGTATGAACAGTGCCCCTGCTTGAGCTCGGTCTTTTGTCGAGGTCGAGTCTTTGACTTTGGTCTTTTGAAGCTGAACTCAAGCATTTTGTCGCTTTCTTTGTAGAAGCTTTTGAATGTAGAACGTTTTTTCTCTAAATGCGCGCGCTTTTATATCGGCGCTTCGGGAACGTGCGAGGGTTTAATGTTTTCATTAATTTTAACATTAATTGCCCCGTTTCCCTTTGGCTCTTTATTTTGATTTTGAAAACCCAGAAACGGTTTCTCTCCTTCGCCCTTTTCGTAACTTCTTTTCTTCGCTCTCTTTGCTATCTGTTTTTCGTTTGCACTTTCTGCTTTCTTATGTTGTGGCGTTTGTTTGGCGATTTTCTAGGCAGCTTTTATTTCTGCGCCTCTATTTTCCTTCCTCGAAGCTCCTTTTGTGCTTTCTCTTTGTTTTTGTGATGAGGTTTTGATTCTGGTTTTCCTTTAGAGAAAGTTTGGATCTTTCTGTTTCCATCGTGCCTTATTGTTGTTGAAATGTGCATTCTGGGGGTTTCTCCACCTTCTGCATGATCCTTTTTGTTTTTGCTTGATGCTTTTAAGGCTTTGCATGTTCCCTGTTGTTTCTGTTCTGGTACCACTATCCGCATCTGTTCCTTGCTTTATTTGACGGTTGCTTTTGTCTGATTTCTGAAAAAGGTTGTATCTTTAATGGTTTCTGTTTGGCGTGCTTGATGTTTGGGGATGGTTTTTGCTGGCTTAGACTGAAAGGCAATGTTTTTGAAGACTTTTGTGTTTTAATCTGATGGAAAATGCTTGCTGTTTGAAGCCTTCTTTTCTTGTTTTGAAAGGTGCTGGGGTGTGAGAAGTAGATTTTTACTAGAAACCTTGCTTTATTATTGCCTCCAAAGGATTCCCCAGGACTTTGGTTTGAGTCTTGGGGTTTTCCTTTTCTGTGTGTTCGCCTGTATCGTATTGAGTTATTTTCTCCCTTGTCCGAGATGTTTTTAGTAATCCCATCTTCTTTTCTTACTTGTAGGATTAGTTGGCCTCATGTCTTCTCGCAATAACATTGTAGAGATGTCTTCCAGAGTTCCCGAGGAGATGTTCGATTGGCTGGACTCCCTTGTCTTGTTGTGTGTTTCTGTTATGGATGCTGAATTTTGTACAGAGCTGAGGAAGTGCCATAGGATTTGTGGTAACAGTGCCCGTGAGGGGGATTATGAGCTTGTTGCCCCTGATTCTGATGAGAGAGTTTGTTTTCCGACTTCCATCGAGGGGGAGCGTCCCTTCTTTTATGCTTATGAATACTTCTTTAGCCAATTAAACGTTACTTTTCCTTTTACTGCTTTTGAAACTGACCTGTTGTGGTCATGTAACATTGCTCCGTCCCAGCTTCACCCGAGTTCCTGGGGTTTTATCAAAATATTTCAACTGCTTTGCCAAGAGTTAGGCATAACACCTTCTGAAACTCTTTTCCTTTATCTTTTCGTCTCGGCCAAGCCCGGAGGTTCCTCCAAAAAGAAAGCTTCCTGGGTCTCTTTCAGATCGGCCCAAGGGCATAAAGTTTTTGCCATGTATGATGAGTCGTTTAAAGATTTTAAGAATTATTTCTTCCGAGTTCGTGCTGTTGAGGGGGTCCGCCCCTTTTTTCTTGATGAAAATGATGAGCCCGCTTTTCCTCTAGAGTGGCAAAAGAATGTGAGAGTGCCACGTTATACATGGGAGATGCTTAATGAGGTTGAGCGGGCCTATGTAGTTGTTCTTGAAGATTTGTGGGGGAAACCTCCCCATCTGGATACGAAGAGATTCTTGAGTGATCTATCTTTGGTTCGAACTGCTTTGGGTACTGTCTGACTTGTTTTTATACTTGCTTCTGAGCTTTTCTCCTCCTATGTTGTAACTTGTCTTTTGTGGTTGATTCTGTATTTTCAGAGATGTCGAAAAATAATGATTCTATGAAGGCCTACAAGAAGGCGAAAAAGGCAACTACTGCTCTAAACATCTCGGCCAAGGCGGCCGGAGAGGGATCTTCTCAGGTTCCAATGATGCCTCCTGTGCTGAGTTCTCCTGGACCGAGGAAAGCAATTCCTATTCCTCGGGTTCGTCTGGTCGATCCTCCACAATCTTCTGCTGCAGCTTCTGGTGCCCCTCCTAGTAAGAAGCAAAAAACAATTGAGCCTTTCAACTTTGATGCTCCTAACTTTGCTGCGGTCGAGTTTGTAGATCAACAAATCGGCCCTTATGGTGTCCTCCCCATGGACGACGTGTCGCTTCTTCATCATTTTGATTATATAACTCAGAGTAGTATTGGTGCACGAAATTGTGATGTCCAGGCTCGAACAATCCCTGGCAACGTGAGCAACTTGGTACGCGTAATCGTGATTACACTTTAATTATGTAAAATTCATGGCTCTTTCTTTCCCTGGAAATGGCGCCAAGAACATGGTGCCAATACCATGGTTCACAATGCGAATGGATATCTTAGAAGCGAAATAAGATGAATTGAATAGAAAACAGTAGTACTTTGTATTGATCCTTGAGGAACAGCAGAGCTCCACACCTTAATCTATGGAGTGTAGAAACTCTACCGTTGAAAATACATAAGTGAAAGTCCAGGCATGGCCGTGTGGCCAGCCCCCATGGTCTGAGAACTATGCATTCAAAGATGATCCTAAGATCCTAAGATGATCAAAAGATGTCTAATACAATAGTAAGAGGTCCTATTTATAATAAACTAGTCACTAGGATTTACAGAAATAAGTAATTGATGCATAAATACACTTCCGGGGCCCACTTGGTGTGTGCTTGGGCTGGGCTTGAGTGTTGCACGTGTAGAGGTCCTTCTTGGAGTTGAACGCCAGTATTTGTGCCAGTTTGGGCGTTCAACTCTAGTTTTGGCTCCTTTTCTGGCGCTGGACGCCAGAATTGGATAGAAATCTGGCGTTGAACGCCAGTTTTCGTCGTCTATTCTTGGCCAAAGTATGGACTATTATTTATTGCTGGAAATCCCTGGATGTCTACTTTCCAACGCAATTAGAAGCGTGCCATTTAGAGTTCTGTAGCTCCAGAAAATCCACTTTGAGTGCAGGGAGGTCAGAATCCAACAGCATCAGCAGTCCTTTTTCAACCTCTGAATCTGATTTCTGCTCAAGTCCCTCAATTTCAGCCAGAAAATACCTGAAATCACAGAAAAACACACAAACTCATAGTAAAGTCCAGAAATGTGAATTTAACATAAAAACTAGTGAAAATATCCCTAAAAGTAACTAGATCCTACTAAAAATATACTAAAAACAATGTCAAAAAGCGTATAAATTATCCGCTCATCAAGTATCAAGATGGCACACATGGGAGTGGCCCTTTATCGAACTGCTCAAAGTCTTCCTCTCCATGCCACTAAAGCTTTTATGGAGGAGGCCAAACAGGAGTTTGATCCGATGAAAGGCTTGAAGGAGGAGCTTGAAGTGAAGGTGGCCAAGTTGGAAAAAGATTTGGAGAATGAGAAGGCGAGTTCCATCTCTCTGGCGGCTTCTGTGAGGCTGGCCAAGGACACGGCTATGAGACATAAGGATAGTTATGTGACATCTTACCGGGAGGTGTTGCGCCTGAGGGAGGAGTTGGAGAATGCCCGAGCTAATTACTCCGAACTCCAAGGTCATCTTGTTGGTAGTGTAACTGCTGCCTATGAGAACCTGAAGGAACAAGTTCGGGTTATTGCTCCTGAGGCCGACCTGACCCTCTTTAGCCTAGATAACATTGTCAGGGATGGCAAGATTGTCCCTGATGACAAGGATGATGATGATGTTGAACCTCCCCCTGTGTCCTCTGCCAAGGTGTCAACTCCTGCTGTTCCTGCCGAGGTCGGCCCTCCCGCTTCTGGTCCTGACTGTCAGATCTTAAACCGGGATGATGGTACTGTAGATGCTGTTCCTCTCCAGACTCGCCCTCCGTCTCCTCGGACTGATGCTGCTAGAAAGTCTTCTGACCCTTAGCCCATTTATTCTGGATATTTACGTAGTTGGCCCGGCTTGTGGGCTTTTTAAACTCATTATGTTTTGTTAACTGCTGGTACTTTCTCGTTGCTTGCCTAGCAACTTTTTGTTTTGACAAACAAAAGTAACTTTCCAGCTTTTGAGGTAGATTTTGGTGGCCTCTGAAGCTTTATAACTTTGTAGATTATATCATGCTTTTGCACTTAACTTGGTATCTTTTTGTTTTCTGAGGATGTTGGAACCCTGCCGCTCGTCCTCTTCGGATTTGCTTTATTGTTTGTAACTTGGATCTTTTGAGGTTATGGCTATGTGGGTCCGACTTGTTTTTCGGTTTTCTCGCTTTTGCTCGTATTTCTGACGATTTATAACCGATTTCTTCAAGTTGGTCCTCCAAGTTGTTTTGGTAGTCCTTTGTTCCGTCTTTCTCAGGGGTTACCTTTGTAACTTGCTTTGTAGTAGGGCGACTTCTTTACGTCGTCCTTTTCTAAGTTATTTTTGTAATCCTCTTTCTTGGATCTTTGTCAGATCTCTTTCAGGGATTACTTTTATAACTTTTTGGTAGTAGGAGTCCGACTTCGTTATATCGGTCTCCTTTAAGTTATTTTTGTAGTCCTCTTTTTTGGATCTTTGTCAGATCTCTTTCAGGGATTACTTTTATAACTTCTTAGTAGTAGGAGTCCGACTTCGTTATGTCGGTCTCCTTTAAGTTATTTTTGTAGTCCTCTTTTTTGGACCTTTGTCAGGTCTCTTTCAGGGATTACTTTTATAACTCCTTAGTAGTAAGAGTCCGACTTCGTTATGTCGGTCTCCTTTAAGTTATTTTTGTAGTCCTCTTTTTTGGACCTTTTGTCAGGTCTCTTTCAGAGACTACTTGTATAACTTTTTCATTTTGGGCCGACTTTGTTATGTCGGGCCCTTCTAAGTTAAAGTAATCCTCTTTAATAGGGTTGGCCAGACCTCTTTCCAGGGTTTACTTATAACTTGGGTTGACTTGGTCCAACTTCTTAACGTCGGCCAGTCTTTAAGTTATTATTTTAGCAATCCGTAAGACCTCGTCAGGTTCTTTTTTAGATCACTTTCGATAACTTCTTACATTATTCTGTGTTCATCTTTGCCGATTTGTAGAAAGTGGTTGTCATCTCTAGATCATCTTTTGGGTGAATCGCGTTTTCACTTTTATCGGACGGTTATCTTTATTGTGATCGTGCAGTGAAATTGTTTTTCACTTTCTGCCGATCCGTTGCTTTATAATTGGACGATGAATGCTTCAGATTAATGCGTCTTGAAATCTTGTAGAATATCTAAAATATATGTTTTATTCAAAGGAAAGTGCGAATATATACATGTGGGAATTTTTCATCCTTTTACGTCGAATAGTGTTTGAGTCTCAACTTGGTGCCTCATTAAAAAACCTTTTCAGGAAAAAGAGTGCATCCAATAGTGAGATCTTTTACTTTTCTAGCTGTAGTACCTTCTTAGGTTGCAGGCGTGCCATGATCTGGGAAGCTCTCGTCCATCGAGTTTGGACAGTCTGTAATAGCCCTTCCCAAGTACTTTTACAACTCGGTAGGGTCCTTTCCAGTTTGCTGCCAACTTTCCTTCTCCTGGTCGAGTTGTTCCAATATCATTTCGGATTAGGATGAGATCATTCTCTGTGAAACTTCTTGGCACTACCTTTTGATTATATCTGGAAGCCATTCGACATTTTAGTGCTTCTTCCCTGATCCGAGCTCTTTCCTGGATTTCAGGTAGTAGGTCGAGTTCTTCCTTCTGAAGTTGAGAGTTGGCTTCTTCATTGTAGTGAACTACTCTGGGTGACCCTTCCTCAATCTCTACTGGGATCATTGCCTCCACTCCGTATGCTAGTCGAAAGGGTGATTCATTTGTTGTGGAGTGTGGCGTTGTTTGATATGCCCATAGGACTTGCAGAAGTTCTTCGGCCCAAGCTCCCTTTGCATCTTGTAGTCTCCATTTTAACCCAGCCAATATGACTTTGTTGGCAGCTTCGGCCTGTCCATTGGCTTGAGAGTGTTCGACAGAGGTGAACTGGTGCTTTATATTCAAGTCAGCTACTAGTCTCATGAAGCCTGCGTCTGTGAATTGAGTGCCATTGTCTGTGGTGATGGAGTATGGAACCCCGAACCTCGTGACAATATTCCTGTATAGGAATTTCCGGCTTCTTTGAGCGGTGGCGTTGGCTAGGGGTTCTGCCTCAATCCATTTTGTAAAATAGTCTACTCCGACTATGAAGAATTTTACTTGTCCTGATCCCTGGGGAAAGGGTCCGAGAAGATCAAGTCCCCATTTTGCAAATGGCCAGGGCGAGGTTACACTGATGAGCTCTTCTGGCGGGGCGATGTGGAAGTTGGCATGTTTCTGACATGGTGGACATGTCTTTACAAATTTTATAGCTTCTTTCTATAGGGTTGGCCAATAAAATCCCGCTCGGAGTACTTTTTTGGCGAGAGCTCGTGCTCCGAGATGGTTGCCGCACACGCCGCCGTGTACTTCTTCTAGCACTTCCTTTGTGTTGTTGGTCAGCACACATTTTAGTAGCGGTATTGAGATCCCTCTTTTGTACAGGACGTTGTTTATAATAGTGTAGTACTGTGCCTCCTTTTTTTAATCTTTTCGCCTCTTTTTCCTCTGTGGGGAGCGTTTCTGCTTTGAGGTAGTTAATTATGGGGGTCATCCATCCTTGGTCCTGACTTGTTATGGCTAGGACATTCTCTTCCGAAATTGATGGGTTCTGTAGCATTTCCTGGATGAGGCTTTTATTGTTGCCCCCTGGTTTGGTGCTGGCTAGTTTTGAGAGTGCGTCAGCTCGGGCGTTTTGTTTGCGGGGTATGTGGTAGATCTTATATTCCCCGAGTTATCCGAGCTGTTCCTTGGTTTTATCCAAATACTTTTTCATGGTGGGATCTTTGGCTTGATAGCTCCCTATTATCTGCGAGGTGACTACTTGTGAATCGCTGTAAATGTTGAGTTTTTGAGCTCCAACCTCTGTAGCCAACTTCAAACCGGCTAATAATGCTTCATATTCCGCCTGGTTGTTTGAGGCCGGAAACACGAACTTGAGGGAGAGCTCAACTTGGGTTCCTTGGTTGCTTTCCATTATCACGCCTGCACCGCTTCCAGTCTTATTTGAAGAGCCGTCTACATAGAGATTCCATTCTGTGGGGGTTTCCAAGGCGTCTGTGAATTCTGCGATAAAATCGGCCAGATGCTGTGATTTAATGGCCGTCCGAGCTTCATATTGGAGGTCGAATTCTGATAACTCGACTGCCCATTGTAAAATTCTGCCTGCTAAATCCGTTTTTTGTAGTATTCCTTTTATGGGCTGGTTGGTTCGAACCTTAATGGTGTGAGCCTGGAAGTACGGGCGAAGTCGTCGAGATGTTAGGATGAGAGCATAGGCAAACTTTTCTATCTTCTGGTAGTTCAGCTCGGATCCCTGTAGTGCTTTGCTAATGAAGTAGATGGGTTGTTGCCCACTTTCGTCTTCTCTGACTAGTGCTGAGGCTATTGCCCGGTTTCCTACTGCGAGATATAATATGAGCGGTTCTCCTTCTCGTGGTCGAGATAAGATAGGCGGTCATCCTAAGAACTCTTTGAAGTCTTGGAAGGCTTGTTCGCATTCTGTCATCCATTCGAACTGCTTTCCCTTTCTTAAGGTAGCATAGAAGGGGAGAGATCTTATCGCTGCCCCTGCTAAGAATCTGGATAGGGCGGCCAATCTCCCGTTGAGTTGCTGTACTTCTTTGACACAGGTGGGGCTCTTCATGTTGAGTATGGCTTGGCATTTATCCGGGTTTGCTTCAATTCCTCTTTGTGTGAGCATGAAACCTAGGAATTTTCCTGCTTCTACCGCAAAGGTGCATTTTGCAGGATTGAGTCGCATGTCATGCCTCCTTATAGTGTCGAACACTTGAGTCAGGTCGGACAGTAATGTGTCCTCGCTTTGTGTCTTTATTAACATGTCGTCCACATAGACTTCCATGACTTTTCCGATGTGGTCTGAGAAGACTTTGTTCATCAGCCTTTGATAAGTAGCGCCCGCGTTCTTGAGACCGAAGGGCATCACGATATAGCAGTAATTTGCTTTCGGCGTTAAAAACGAGGTCTTTTCTTGATCTGGTGGATGCATGGGGATTTGGTTGTATCCCGAGTATGCGTCCATAAACGAGAGGTATCTGTATTCGGAGGAAGCATCTACCAGAGCGTCGATATTTGGGAGTGGGTAAGGATCTTTTGGGCATGCTTTGTTGAGATCGGTGTAATCAGTACACATTCGCCACTTCCCATTTGATTTTTTCACCAAGACGACGTTGGCTAACCATAGTGGATACTTGACTTCTCTTATGAATCCTGCCTCCAGTAGTGCCTGTACCTGCTCTTCCACAGCTTGGGATCGCTCTGGCCCAAGTTTTCTTCGTCTCTGCTACACTGGCCGAGATCCTAGATAGACCGCCAACTTGTGGCACATTAGCTTGGGATCTATGCCTGGCATGTCTGTGGCTTTCCATGCGAATAGATCAACATTATCGCGTAAGAATTGTATCAGTAATTCTTTTGAGTCTCCTCTTAGGATTGTTCCGATATTAGTTGTTTTGTCCGAGGTGTCTCCGATCTGAACCTTCTTTATCTCGCCTTCTGGCTGCGGACGGAGTTCCTCTCGTCACTGCACTCCGCCAAGCTCAATTGTATGAAACTCCTCTCCTCTGCCTCTGAGGTTTAGACTTTCGTTATAACAGCGGTGCGCCATCTTTTGATCTGCTTTTATTGTAGCTATCCCTTCTGTAGTTGGGAATTTCATGCATAGATGTGGGGTCGAGACTATTGCGCCGAGTTGATTGAGTGTTGTCCGACCTATTAGAGCATTGTAGGCTGAACTTACGTCGACCACAATGTAGTCTATTTTGAGGGTCCTAGATTGGTTCCCTTTTCCGAAGGTTGTATGTAGTGATATGTATCCTAATGGTTGTACCGGGGTATCTCCCAGTCCGAACAGACTGTTCGGGTATGCCTTAAGCTCCTTGTCTTCTAAACCGAGTTTGTCGAAAGCTGTTTTGAATAAGATGTCAGCAGAGCTTCCTTGATCTATTAGTGTGCGATGGAGATTGGCGTTTTCCAGTATGATGGTAATGACCATGGGGTCGTTGTGTCCCGAGATAATTCCAGATGCGTCCTCTTTAGTGAACGTGATTGCAGGGATATCGGGTGCTTCCTTCTTTCCTTTGACATGATATACTTTTTTGAGATATCTTTTACGAGATGATTTGGAGATTCCTCCCCCTGCGAATCCGCCATGTATCATGTAGACACGTCTTTCTGGTGTACGGGGTGATCGCGCGGTTCGTCCGATATCTTCGTCCCTTCGTCTCTTTCTTTGATCATCATCTCAGGTTGCTAGAAACCGATCTAGTTTTCCTTCCCTCACCAACTTTTCTATGATGTTCTTTAAATTGAAGCACTCATTGGTGGAGTGACCTCGCACTCGATGGTATTCACAATACTCATTCCGATTTCCTCCCCCTCTTTTGCCTTTGAGTGGCCGAGCTGGGGGTATTTTCTCCGTGTGGCAGACTTCTTTGTATACATCGACTAGGGATACCTTGAGAGGAGTGTAATTGTGCTATTTTTTTATTTTCTCCCCTTGCCGATCTTCTTTTCTTTTTGGATTCCTTGTCTTTATCTCGGTAGGGGACCCCGGATTTGGAGGTTTCTCCCAATCGAGCATTTTCTTCCATGTTGATGTATTTTTCTGCTCGCTTCTGTACTTCGTCTAAAGAGGTAGGGTACTTCTTTGATATAGATTGGCTAAAAGGTCCCTCCCGTAGGCCGTTGATGAGTCCCATGATGGCGGCCTCTGTTGGTAAGCTTTGAATGTCCATGCATGTTTTGTTGAATCTCTCCATGTAGTTGCGGAGGCTCTCCCGTTCTCCTTGCTTGATCCCTAGTAAACTGGGGGCGTGCTTGGCCTTATCTTTCTAGATGGAGAATCTGGCCAGGAACTTTTTGGCCAGGTCGTCAAAGTTTGAGATGGACTTTGGAGGTAAGTTGTCGAACCATCTGATTGCTGTCTTTGTGAGAGTTGTTGGAAAAGCTTTGCAGCGAACGGCATCTGAGGCGTTGATAAGGTACATTCTGCTTCTGAAATTGCTGAGATGATGGTTGGGATCTGTGGTGCCATCATACAAAATCATATCTGGGAGCTTGAAGTCTTTTGGAATTTTAGTTTTCATGATTTTCCTGGTGAATGGATCTTGTTCTTTGCGTGAATTTTCCTCAGGAGTGGTCCGAGGAGCTTTTGATTTGAGAACGGCTTCTAATTGCTGTAGTTTTTCTTCCAATTCTCGACGTCGTCGTACCTCTCTTTGCAGATCCTTTTCGATCTCCCGTTGTTGTTGGGTTTCTTTCCCAAGTTGCTTTAAGCGATCTTGAAGCACTTCTATTGCTCTCGGATTTGGTGAGCTTTTGTCTCCGTTGGATTCTGGAGCATCCTTCGATGTAGTGTCCACGTTCTTGTGCGGTGTTCTGTTTTCTAGATCTGAGTCATGGTCGTTGTCATGGCCGTCCGCCATGGTGTTGGGATGACTTCCAGGTTCCCCGGCAACGGCGCCAATGTTCCGAGGGTTACCTGAAACTGGAGGTCGATCTCGGATGAGATCTTCTGTACTGTTCGGAGACGGCGTGTTTGGCTGGCTGATGACGGCCGGAGCTGTTGTGTCTGACTTGTTGGACTTGCTGTACTGCTGATCCTTGGCCACCGGAGGGTGGGGGGTACCTGCAAGAGACTTCGATGCTTAAGTTAGCACGGGTATTAAGCAGGGTTTTTGTAGAATCAGAGTATGAGTTATACCTAGGTGCTCCAGTGTATTTATAGTAGTGTGGGCTGACCTTTCTAATAAGATAAGTTAGTTATCCTATCTTATCTTATCTTATTTGGGGTGAAGTCAGCTTATCTTCAAGGAAACCGTCTTTATCTTTATAGGCTTAGATTGCCTTTGGATGTGGGTCGTGTTCCTCTATTTGGGCCCTTTGTTGGGATTTCTTGTCGATTTGGCCGATCTCTTTGAGAAGAGGTCGGATAGCCTGACCTGAAGAGGTCGGTCGCTTTGTCGCCAATCATCCCAGGTCGGGTAGCGCGACCCGGGGTATGAACACCATTCAACTCACAAAACACCCACCTCAACATCCCAAAAAACTTCCAGCAACAAAAATTGTACCCCAACATACCACCCATTGACCACCAAGAAACCAGAATCTCAACCCTTGAAAGAACCTTGCAAGCCCTTAACCAAACCACACAAACACTTGCTCAAAATACACAAAGTTTAGCTAAAGGACAAGAGAGCCTAGTCAAGGGACAAGAGAGACAAGAGGCCAATATGGCTAGACAAGAGGCTAATATGGCTAGACAAAATGCCACAATGAGAAATCTTGAGAGACAAATGGGACAACTGGCTAGACAATTTGCTGAACGACCAACTAATGCTTTTCCCAGTGACACAATCCCTAATCCAAGGGAGGAATGCAAAGCAATCCAGCTGAGGAATGGAAAGACTATGGAAAATGACAAGGGTGCTAACAAGAAACAAGTAGAAGAGGACAAGAATGATCAAGAAAATTCCAAGAAGGAGGAGGAATCACAATCTTCAAAGAAGGGAAAGCAAGTCATGGAAGAGCAACCACAAGAGAAAAAAAAGGAGGTGAAGCCATATATTCCTCCTTTGCCATACCCTCAGAGGTTGAAAAAGGAGATCAAAGACCAGCAATTTCCCAAGTTCTTAGAGATTTTCAAGAAGCTGGAAATTAACCTCCCACTTGCTGAAGCTTTGAAGCAAATGCCATGTATGCAAAATTCTTCAAGGAACTCATTGGTGCGGTATTTATAACCCACTAACTTACCGGCAAGTGCACCGGGTCGTACCAAGTAATACCTTACATGAGTAAGAGTCGATCCCACGAGGATTGATGGATTAAACAACAATAGCGTTTGATAGGATTAGTTAGACAAACAGAAAATAGTGTTGGAAGTTCAAAAGCATTAAAAAGAAAATTCAAGAATTTCAGAAAACAAGCAGCAAATGAGTTGTGAAATATATATGGGAAAACAGTTAAGGCTTTAGAGTTATCTATTTTCTGGATTGACTTTTCTTATTAACTATTCTAATCATGCAAGATTTAATTCATGGCAAACTATTTGTGACTAGACCCTAATTCCTTAGACCTTCCTAGTTTCCTCTAAAATTCATCAACTGCCAATTTCTTGGTCAATTAATTCCAATTAGAGGGTGATGATTAAATTCCAGTTTATATGCCACAAGAATCCTAATTGTCCAAAAATAAAGGGATTAAATGTCACGTATCCCGTTAAATACAAACAATTAGAAATTCAGGATAAAATATTTTCAAGCATTGTTCAAGTAAAGAGCTTTTCCAAGTTATACAAGAACTCAAATAGAACATGGGTCATACTTCCGTTCCACCCAAATTCATAAAATAAAGAACGAAAATAATTATTGAAATATAAATCAAAACATGAATTAAAATAGAAAAATAATATTATCAATCCATACAATAGACAGAGCTCCTAACCTTAACAATGGAGGATTAGTTGCTCATGGAATATGGAATGTAAATTTGTATGGAATAATATTGTGGAATATGTTATTCTGGAACCACCCTATTGGGATCCCTTTATAACTAATCCTAATAATTTAAAAATCAAATATCTAAAATTAAAATTA
Source organism: Arachis ipaensis (assembly GCF_000816755.2). Classification (NCBI taxonomy): domain Eukaryota; kingdom Viridiplantae; phylum Streptophyta; class Magnoliopsida; order Fabales; family Fabaceae; genus Arachis; species Arachis ipaensis. Next base: position 70,894,980 of record NC_029791.2, on the reverse strand, counting down.
AAATAATATCTTTTCCTAAAATTAGATTTGAATTTAAATTCGAATTAATTAAGAAGTCTTCAGCTGATGGGTGGAGACCACTTGATTTGTCCATTCTGCAGCTTCTAATCTGTGATTTCTGGGCTAAGAACTGGGTGAAAACAGCCCAGAAATCGCCCCCAGCATTTTTCTACATTTTCTGCACGTGGCGCATGTGACGCGTCCGCGTCGTCCACCCGTTCGCGTCATTTGTGCAGATTCCAGTCCACGCGTTCACGTCAGGAACGCGATCGCGTCATTGCGATCTCCTCCATTCCGTGCGGTCGCGTGAGCCATGCGTCCGCGTCGGTATTCGCTGGTAATCTCCTTGGTTTCTTCTCTTTCTCTGCAGAAACTCCATCAAATCCAGCCGAATGCTACCTAAAATAAATAGTATTGCACAAAACTCAAAATAGCATCCATAGTGGCTAAAATATAATTAATTCTTTATTAAATTCAACAATTTAGATGCAAATTCACTAGGAATAGATAGGAAAGATGCTCACGCATCACAACACTAAACTTAAACTGTTGCTTGTCCTCAAGCAACCAAAAACTAATATAAGCTTAGGATGTGAATTTGCATGAGAATGAGAGTTCGATTAAGCTCATGTCTCTTCTTATAGTGGGGTTTACAACTGCAATCCTGAACAATTTTGGCATCTCACTTTATCCTTTGAAGTTCAGAATGATTGGCATCCATAGGAACTCAGAATCCAGATAACCCTCCTATCCATTAATGCTCAAAGTCTTGGAGCCTTTTTACCCTTTGCCTTTTAGTTTAAAGGGTTATTGGCTTTTTCTGCTTGCTTTTTCTTTTTCTCTCTTTGTATTTTTTTCGCAAGCTTTGTGTTTTTCACTGCTTTTTCTTGCTTCAAGAATCAATTTTATGATTTTTCAGATTATCAATAACAATTCTCTTTTTTTTTTCATTATTCTTTCAAGAGCCAACAATTTTTAACATTCACAAACTTCACTATCAAAAATATGCACTGTTCAAGCATTCATTCAGAATCACAGAAAACACCACCACATCTAAGTAAATGAGACTACTCTAAAAATTAAACTCAAATTCTCATGCACTACATATGTTCTTCTTTCTTTTTGATTTCAAGTTTAGTGGGCAATGCATGAGACATCTTTCAGAATTAAAGCACTTAACAGAAAAATTAAGCTAGAACCTAAGAATCTACTAATAAAGGATCATGCAATAAACAAAACAAAATAGCAGGAAACTGGAACATAAATAATAAAAGCGGGAGGGAATAAAAGATGAAAGGAACTCAACCACCTGGGTTATCTTAGCGGTTGTTTTATTCTTCAGGTTGCGCTCCTTTGTGAAGATGATTAGCATCCCTTTTTGTGCCATAGGAATAAACAGAAAACCCTTAAGCAAAGCGTTAACACCAAACTTAAAGGTTTGCTTGTCCTCAAGCAAACAAGAATTGAAAATAGAAGAGACAAATATTAAGATGAAAGAAAAATAAAAGGATAAGAGAATAAGAGAGAATTAGGATTGGGAGAGAGAGAGAAAGAAAACTTGGCGGCGCAAACGACGCGTTCGCGTTATGCATGCGATCGCGTACGTCGCGCATTCTTCATAATGACGCGTTAGCGTCAGGCACGCGTCTGCGTGCCCTGGATTTTGTGCGATTCGCGCGAAGCCAGCCACGCGCCCGCGTGACTTTCTGTTCGCATGGCTTGGGAGCCAAATTCTCATATGACGTGTTCGCGTCGTGCATGCGTACGCGTGGATGGCCATATGTGTAACTGACGCGACCGCGTCAGTCACGCGTCTGCGTGACCAAATTTGTGCTTTTAGCACACTTCTTGCCCCAAGCCAGCATAACTCTCTCTCCAGACACCTTTTACGTTGATTTTTTGGGTCACGTGTCCGCGTGGGTGACGCGACCGCATGAATGGCGAAAATCACAAACGACGCGAACGCGTGGGTACGCGTTCGCGTGGAATCGTCTTTGCTAAAGGCATGAGTCCAGCGCTACTCCTGCGCAACTCTCTGTCAATTTTCATTTTTCACGCACACATGATTGACGCGTCCGCGTCAATGACGCTTGCGCGTCATGTGCCTCCCTTTTTTTTTTTTTGAAATATAGCTTGAGGTGTTCGGTTCCTGGAAGAACATGGCTGCATGATCAGAAAATTAGTAAGAACTCAATAAAAATAAAATAACTAAGAAAACTACTACTACTATGAAAAATAGCTAAGTATATGAATTTATCGGGTTGCCTCCCGACAAGCACTTCTTTAACGTCACTAGCTTGACAATCAGCTCTGCTAGTTCAGCAGATGAGTGGACCTCTGGCGATCAATCTCGCCTTCAAGATAGTGCTTCAACCTCTGGCCATTCACTGTGAATTTCCTGTCAGAATTCTCTTCCTGTATTTCCACATGACCATATGGTGAAGCTCTGATAACCACAAACGGTCCTAACCACCGGGATTTCAACTTCCCGGGAGAGAATTTGAGCCTTGAATTATATAGAAGCACTCTGTCCTGGCTCAAAGACTCTGATGGCTATCTTCTTGTCATGCAATAGCTTAGTTCTCTCCTTATAGAGCTTGGCATTCTCATAGGCTGAATATCTGAATTCATCAAGCTCATTCAACTGAATCATCCGCTTAATTCCCGTAGCTTCTGAATCAAGATTCAGGTACCTAATTGCCCAATAAGCCTTGTGCTCCAGCTCAACTGGCAAGTGACAGGCTTTGCCATAGACCAATTGATATGGGGACATGCCAATTGGAATCTTATATGCGGTCCGGTAAGCCCAGAGAGCATCATCAAGCTTCTTAGACCAGTCCTTTCTTGAAATACTAACGGTCTTCTCCAGAATCCTCTTATGCTCCCTGTTGGAAACTTCAACCTGCCCACTTGTCTGAGGGTGATAGGGGGTTGCTACTTTATGACAGACTCCATATCTATGCAGAAGAGAGTCCAGCTGTCTGTTACAGAAGTGGCTTCCTCCATCACTAATGAGTGTCCTTGGGACACCAAACCGGCTGAAGATATATCTCTGAAGAAAGCTCATTACCACCTTGGCATCATTAGTGGGCAAAGCCACAGCTTCCACCCACTTGGACACATAGTCAACTGCCACTAGAATATAGTTGTTTGAATGTGAGGTTGGGAAAGGTCCCATGAAATCAATTCCCCACACATCAAACAACTCAACCTCAAGAATCCCCTACTGTGGCATTTCATGGTTGGCAGGGAGATTCGTTGCTTTTTCACATCTGTCACATTGCTTTACAAATGCTCTTGAGTCTTTGAAGAGAGTCGGCCAGTAAAACCCGCTCTGAAGAACCTTTGTAGCTGTCCTTTCACCACCAAAGTGGCCTCCATACTCAGAACCATGACAGTGCTAAAGAATCTGCTATTTTTCTTCATCTGAGACACACCTCCAGATAATTCCATCTGAACACCTTTTAAAAAGGTATGGTTCCTCCCAAAATGTAGTACTTTGCATCAGTCAATAGCTTTTTCACTTGTTGCCTACTGTACTCCCTTGGGATAAAATTCATGGCCTTATAATTTGCAATGTCTGCAAACCATGGAGCCTGCTGAATGAGGAACAATTGCTCATCCGGAAATGTCTCAGTTACAGCTGTGGGTGGTTGCACTCCTGCTTCAGGCTCAATTCTGGAGAGATGGTTAGCTACTTGATTTTCTGACCCTTTCCTGTCTTTTATCTCAATATCAAACTCCTGAAGGAGCAACACCCATCTGATTAATCTTGGTTTAGAATCCTGCTTGGTTAGAAGGTACTTCAAAGCAGCATGGTCAGTGTAAATAATAACCTTAGAACTAAGTAAATAGGACCTAAACTTATCAACAACATACACAACAACTAATAATTCCTTTTCTGTAGTTGTGTAATTCTTTTGAGCATCATTTAACACACGACTCGCATAATAAATGACATGTACAAGCTTACCATGCCTCTGTCCTAAAACAGCTCCTATAGCAAAATCACTAGCATCACACATTAATTCAAATGGTAAATTCCAGTCAGGGGAAGCTATAATGGGAGCAGAAGTAAGGTTTGCTTTCAGAGTTTCGAAAGCATGCAGACAATCAGAATTAAAGACAAAAGGAACATCAACAACCAACAGGTTGCTGAATGGTTTATCAATTTTAGAAAAATCCTTTATAAATCTTCTATAAAATCCTGCATGACCCAAGAAACTCCTAACTACCTAATGATGAGCGGATAATTTATACGCTTTTTGGCATTGTTTTTAGGTAGTTTTTAGTATAATTTAATTAGTTTTTACTATGTTTTTATTAGTTTTCAAGCAAAATTCACATTTCTGGACTTTACTATAAATTTGTG
>NC_029791.2:70885482-70890412 GCF_000816755.2 Arachis ipaensis | reverse complement strand
TATATTTTTTTTAAATTAGTATAATTGTGTATTATTCATTAAATATTAATTATAATATTGTAATATAATTATAATAAAGATATTTTTTTAAAATAAATTTATTTAGAAAAATATAAATTGGTTATTAATAACCGGTGCCATTATCATATAATTATCATATTATTATTATTATTATTATTATTATTATTATTATTATTATTATTAGTTGATTACTTTTTTGTTCTCGGGCCAATTCATTGCAAAGGCAAAGGCATGCAATGATCCAACTATCTATTTGGATATTGTCCAAAAAAACAAATTAAAACCAAACAGAGCCATCCACCATTCCAGCGTAGGAAGCTCGGTTCTGTAGTGGGTTAGCTTTCTCTGCACAATTCTACGCTGCTCCCACTATCATGGCTCATGGACACGTGTTGTTATTATCTTCTTCTAATGAGAATATTTGTAAATCTTTATACACTTGCATCTGTACATTATAATTATCCTTATATATATATATATACTTACGCCTTTTTTTTGTCATTATTACATCAGGTAAGAATCAAATCTTCTCTAAACGAGGAGAAAGGACAAATGCCATGTGAACTAATGTTAAACCAAAAAAAAATTTCTGTCCTGGATTACATTCAAATTCAAATGTTTAAAATTTAAAAAGAAAAGGAAATTGAGCATGTTTATAGGACTGTCTTTATCTTTTTGTAAGAGATGATTGCTATATCGATCGTTGTCCATATTGAATTTACATAAATGATTTTTTCATATTAAAAGAAGGGAGAAAGATGAACTTCATAGAAAAATAGATTACATTAAAATAGATTACAGTAGGCGAATGGTAAACAGGTGTCATAGATACTAGACAGAAATATTCCATTAAAATGATAATAAGAAAAACATAATATCTAACAGAAATTGCAATAAAAATCTGCAACTTGACTGAGAAAAGCAAAATATAGTGCATATGAGGGTCAAAACCAAAAGTTTGGACCCTCCCCTTGTATGTTGTATCCAACTATCTAAGCAAATATTATTTGGACATTCAAACTGCTTCCTAAACTACATAAAACGTGCATATAAACTCTTGTGGTAAACAATTTGTTCAAGCCAACGTCCATATAAAACTCTTGTGGTAAACAATTTGTTCAAGCCAATCACTTAGCCTTTGGAGTATTCTGGTTCTCTGGCAGCACCTGCAGTGCAGTTCTTTTCCTCTCCACTTCCTGCACATGTTGAACAGTCAACACTTAATAAGAATACCACTTAAATGCAAAATTGATAACTCAAATAGATTTAAAATAAAATGCAATTAACAACTGATATAGAATAAGAAATTCAGCCTCACCTTCCCAGCAGCATTATTATTATTCAGCCCCAACTTCTTTAACATCTTCCTTAGTTCTCTCACACTCTTTTGATGCAAATCATCGGTTCGGTTCTCCTTCACACTCTTTTGATGCAAATCATCGGTTCGGTTCTCCTTCATACCAACAGCACTGTCCACTGTTTGAATCTCATTTGCAACACCCTTTGTTTCTTCCTGTGATTGTTCAACAACAACAGATTGTATTGGAGTATTATTACAAGCTTTCACCAGCGTGTTGGAGTTGAAACTCGGCATATGCATTGAAGCATCCATAGCTGTTTCTTTTGCAGCTGAATCATCATTAGGTTCTTCATTTTGTTCTTTATCTTCAATGAAAACTTCTTCTGCAACTGCATGAAAATTAGATTCTTCATGTTGTTCTTTATCTGCAATGACAACTGATGAAATATCACCTTCAACAGCTGTGTCACAATTGAAACTCAGCACAGAGAGTGAAGCATCATCAATGACAACTGATGAAACATCACCTTCAACAGCTGTGTCACAATTGGAACTCAGCAGAGAGAGTGAAGCATCATCAGTGGGAACTTCTTCTGCGACTGCTTGAACATTAGATTCTTCATGTTGTTCTTTATCTGCAATGGCAACTGATGAATCACCTTCAACAGCTGTGTCACAATTGAAACTCAGCAGAGAGAGTGAAGCATCATCAGTTGCAACTTCTTCTGCGATTGCATGAACATTAGATTCTTCATGTTGTTCTTTATCTGCAATGGCAACTGATGAAACATCACCTTCAACAGCTGTGTCACAATTGAAACTCACAACAGAGAGTGAAGCATCATCAGTGGCAACTTCTTCTGCGACTGCATGAACATTAGAATCTTCATGTTGTTCTTTATCTGCAATGACGACAACTGAAGAAACATCACCTTCAACAGCTGTGTCACAATTGAAACTTAGCACAGAGAGTGAAGCATCGTCAGTGGGAACTTCTTCTGCGACTGCATGAACATTAGATTCTTCATGTTGTTCTTTATCTGCAACTGATGAAACATCAACTTCAACAGCTGTGTCACAATTGAAACTCAGCAGAGAGAGTGAAGCATCATCAGTTGCAACTTCTTCTGCGACTGCATGATGTTGTTCTTTATCTGAAATGACAACTTCTGATGAGAGATCATCTTCAACTAGCTTTTCGGGATTGAGAATCGGCAGAGATAATGAATCATCATGTGTTGCAATTTCTTCTGCAGCTGCATCATCATTAGAATCTTCATGTTGGTCATTACCTTTCAATTGATCAGATTCATCCTTTTGTTCTTCTGCTTCTCGTACAGCTAAATGGATCAATGATGATTCAAGAGTAACATGGTTAACATCTGCGGAGGATTCAATGCAGATCTGAGCAGCACTTGCATCCTTTTCTTCTAAATCCTCAGATGTTTCTTCTAATTTTCCTTGGTGATTTTGAAGAGTGATATCTTCAAGACTGTTGCTTTTCTCAGTAACATCAGAAGAGTTCTCAGAATTTGGATTTGCATAATCCTCTTCTGAAGCATTACTATCCATTTCCTCAACCTCTGTCTTGGATTCTTCAGCAGATGATGCACCGATAACATCAGAAGCACCATCAATTAATTTCTCTTCCTCCATGGTGGAGGATTTTTCCAAGAGCTCAGAATTATCAATAACAGTTAGATTTTCTGAGGCTTGAGCAGAAGGCACATCGAAGAGGTCAGATGCATTGATCTTTTCCAATCCCTCTTCCATGGATTCTTCACAGTTCTCCAATTTGATTTCAGATTCTTCTTCTAGATTCTCACCAACTTCTGATGATAATTCTTCAGAATGGTGCAATTTGACTTCACAATCTTCTTCTTGGGGCTCATCAGAAGAACAAACATTGGATGAATTCAGTTCAATAACTGCATCAGAACTTGCTGAGTCCTTTTCATCTTCAGATTTGTCATCATCCTCTATTTCAGATAACTCAGATCCTGCAAAGTGAAGACCACCATGCTCAGATAACTTAACAGAAAGATTCTATCATGCAGATCTACAACAATAAGAAAAGAACAAACCTTCATCGCCTCCGTGCACATCATTCTCCTCTATTGCTTGGTCCCCTTTATTCGAATCTTCCAGTGTTTCACAACTTCCTTCCAACTTCACATTTGTTTCACGTGGCACGGAATCAGCTTTCAAACTTGACCCCTTGTCTTCTGATTCAGCCTCCAGCAAAGGCTCAACATCAATTTCTTCCACAGAAACTGCTTGCACTTCTGAACCCAAATCATTGACTTGGTGGTATTCAGATTCAGTTTTCATTTCCATAGAGCAGACCTCTTGTTCATTAGTTTCTCCTGAAACCACGTCAGTCACAGTCTTCAAACTAGCCCCTGCATCAGACACTGTACCAAATACAGCATATATCAAAATCATGCTACAGAAGTTGAGATAACATCGAATGAATCAATTTACACAATTTAACAACCAAACATTACCCTCTTCGGTATCTGCAGAGTCTTCAATTTGCTGAGACACACTAATGATTTCTTCAGAAACATCATCAACCTTTTCAAGTCCATTGTCTTCAGCATCCATCAAGCTCATGTTGGACAGGTTCTTCTCAAGCAACCTCACCGACCTTCGAGTACTATATCATCATCTTCAACCGCCTCAACTTCCTTCTTTCTGCGCAAAGAAACTGCAGGAGCCCTTTTCTTTGCAGCAGGAGTAACCAAAACATTGGCATCTTTATTCTCTTGCTCAGATGCTATCACTCCGTCACCATTTCCTGCTCTTCTAGTCCCACGCTGAGGCCTCTGCGAAGACACCACCTTTGAGCTTTGTTGTTCTTCTCTAACAGGTTTGTTTCCGGTTGCGGTTCTAGACGCCGCACCACGATGAGGAATGGGGGTTTCAGCTGCTTTTTCAGCTTCAATTGGATTAAAAAATTCATCCAATCCTTCAACCTGAACCAATTTGGGGAAAAGAAATTTATTTAACAAAAAAACGAAAATGAAATTTTGGTTCATTGTTCCCACTTTACATAGTCACAAAAGGGTATTTCGGCATGAATAAAAAAAAATCAAAATTGAACAGAACAGAACAGCAATAGAATTTTGCAATGACAAACAATTGAGATGATCTAAGGAATAATGAAAGAATACGAAGAAAAAGGGCAGAATCGTTACATGGGGAAGAGCCGAGAGAGCGTTAGCCATGGCAACATTGGTGATGTTGGCGGGAATCTTGTTCTTCTTGCAAAGTGCTTGAAGCTCCTTCCTTGAGAGGCTGTGGAAGTCCATGATCGAGTGAAAGAGGAAACAAAACAAGATGTTTTGGATTGAGAGAGAGAGAGAGAGAGAGTTTGAAAAGAAAGCGAAAGTCAACAAGTGAATGGTGATAGTGTAGCAGATTGCAGAGTAAGGGGTGTGTGGTATTTGTACAGTGTAGTCGGCGGTTTAGCCGTTAAGGGTAGAGAAACGTTAAGGAATGTGACCGTTGGGAGCTTGAATTTGAAATTTGAATTTTTTGTTGGATTAAAAGATTAAAACATGATTGGTGACCGTGAGTGGCGAGTTTATTTACTTCAGTATACAT
>NC_029791.2:70854216-70885457 GCF_000816755.2 Arachis ipaensis | reverse complement strand
CATTCATGAATATGGCATGAGGGTTGAATTCATTGATATTACTCACAATAATATCTACTATTTCTATTTCTATTATTTATTTTTTTTTGGTGTGTTTAACTAACATTTTTTGTCTTGAAATATCATTATCATTATCAGTATTCATATACATTAAAGAAAATAAATAAATTATCAAAATGGTCTCTTAAATATTATTCATTAATCAAATTAATTTTTCAAATTTTAAAAAATTTAATTTTTATACACGGATAAATTTTTAAAATTAAACTCAATTTTTATATCACATAAATTATCTAGATTTCTAGTCTTGAAACTTGAACCCAAGAAGTCAATTTCCGATATCACATTTGTTATTATTATACTCATAATTTATTAATTATTAATAAACAAATTCCACCAACGCTAGATAATGGCAATTTTTTGCCCTGAGTGATTAAAGGGTATATATAAAACATAAAAAAGATTTTAAACGTGGCCCTGGATATAATAAATACTAAATACTCAAAAAAGTAAAAATAGATTTTAAATATACCAATAAATATATTAGAATCTTAAGACAGATCAATTTCTCATACATATGATGTTAGGACTTAGGACATAGAACCCACTAAAGATCACTTCCGCATAAATTTCTTAATCCATAATAATCGCATACATTGGACTATCTTCTTTCTTTGTAAAGCCTTTTTCTTTTTTGGGGGGCTACTTCTCATAATGCATTTGAGTGGGGAGTGTCACAACTTGTTTTATCAAACACCCAAAATGGAAAGTTACATCGACTTAATTAAACTATAGGCAATAATAGTATATTATATAATTTTTTTTTTACCAAAGATAAGGAAACTCGAAACCACAACCTCTTAGTTGAGTATAGAAAAACTATACCATTTGAACTATGACTCATTGGCAGCAATAAGAGTATATTAATATTATAGACAAAATTGTATGTTTATCTCAATATTTTAATTAAATTAACCTATAGTTTTATAAAAATTGATAACAAATTTTTCGGTAAACATGACACTAAACCAATTAGACTATATTTGAGTTAATAGTCAAAATCGTCCCTGAAAGATACCTCGATCTCCATATGAATCCCCGAAAGATAAAATTAATCAAAATCGTCCCCGAAAGATGACGGATATGACCACGTTAGTCCTTCCGTCATCTTGTCCGCTGAGTTGGTTGACCTTGGGTGACGTGTTCCGTTAACTGCCTGCGTGGCACAATAACAAAACGACGCCGTTTTGATTCAATGGCCTTCAGATCTTGATACGACGTCGTTTAGTGTCCAGGTCTTGATACAATCAACCTTCTACCTTCCTCAACCTTCCTCAACCTTACCAGTGCCACCATCTGTCACAAGCATTTCATTATACAGCTTCCTTGCAACCTCAACGTTCTCCATTTTAACCAAACAATTCAGCAACGAATTAGAAGCGACAACTGGTGCGGTATTTGTAACCCACTAACTTACCGGCAAGTGCACCGGGTCGTACCAAGTAATACCTTACGTAAGTAAGGGGTCGATCCCACGAGAATTGATGGATTAAGCAACAATAGTATTTGATAGGCTTAGTTAGACAAACAGAAAAGAGTAATTGAGGGTTCAAAAGTATTAAACAATAAAGAAGAGTTTGAAGACAGGCAAGTGAATAGGTGAGGAATAAAATATTGAGAATGCAGTTAAGGCTTTAGAGTTATCTATTTTCTGGATTGACTTTTCTTATTAACTAATTTTAATCATGTAAGATTTAATTCATGGCAAACTATTTGTTACTAGACCCTAATTCCTTAGACCTTCCTAGTCTCCTCTAAAATTCATCAACTGCCAATTCCTTGGTCAATTAATTCCAATTAGAGGGTGATGATCAAATTCTAGTTTATATGCCACAAGAATCCTAATTATCCAAAAATAAAGGGATTATATATCACGTATCCCGTTAAATACAAACAATTAGAAATTCAGGATAATATGTTTTCAAGCTATTGTTCAAGTAAAGAGTTTTTCCAAGTTATACAAGAACTCAAATAGAACGTGGGTCATACTTCCGTTCCACCCAAATTCATAAAATAAAGAACGAAAATAATTATTGAAATATAAATCAAAACATGAATTAAAATAGAAAAATAATATTATCAATCTATACAATAGACAGAGCTCCTAACCTTAACAATGGAGGATTAGTTGCTCATGGAATATGGAATGTAAATTTTGTATGGAATAATGTTGTTCTGGAACCACCCTGTTGGGATCCCTTTTATAACTAATCCTAATAATTTAAAAATCAAATATCTAAAATTAAAATTAAAATAATATCTTTTCCTAAAATAATATTTGAATTTAAATTCGAATTAATTAACAAGTCTTCAGCTGATGGGTGGGGACCACTTGATTTGTCCATTCTGCAGCTTCCAATCTGTGTTTTCTGCACATGGCGCATGTCCTTTTTCGCGAGTCACGCGGACGCGTCGGTCACGCGTTCGCGTCAGGCACGCGATCGCGTCATTGCGAATTCCTCCATTGCGCGCGGTCGCGTGAGCCATGCGTCCGCGTCGGTATTCGCTGGTCATCTCCTTGGTTTCTTCTCTTTCTCTGTAGAAACTTCATCAAATCCATCAGAATGCTACCTAGGATGAATAAAATTGCACAAAACTCAAAATAGCATCCATAGTGGCTAAAATATAATTAATTCTTAATTAAACTCAACAAGTTAGATGCAAATTCACTAGGAAAAGATAGGAAAGATGCTCACGCATCACAACACCAAACTTAAATTGTTGCTTGTCCTCAAGCAACCAAAAACTAATATAAGCTTAGGATGTGAATTTGCATGAGAATGAGAGTTCGATTAAGCTCATGTCTCTTCTTATAGTGGGGTTTACAACTGCAATCCTGAATAGTTTTGGCATCTCAATTTATCCTTTGAAGTTCAGAATGATTGGCATCCATAAGAACTCAGAATCCAAATAGTGTTATTGATTCTCCTAATTCAGTATGTTGATTCTTGGACACAGCTACTTTATGAGTCTTGGCCATGACCCTAAGCATTTTATTTTCCAGTATTACCACCGGATACATAAATGCCACAGACACATAACTGGGTGAACCTTTTCAGATTGTGACTCAGCTTTGCTAGAGTCCCTAGTTAGAGGTGCCCAGAGTTCTTAAGCACACTCTTTTTGCTTTGGATCACGACTTTAACCGCTCAGTCTCAAGCTTTTCACTTGACACCTTCACACCACAAGCACATAGTTAGGGACAGCTTGATTTAGCCACTTAGGCCAAGATTTTATTCCTTTGGACCCTCCTATCCATTAATGCTCAAAGTCTTTGATCCTTCTTACCCTTTGCCTTTTAGTTTAAAGGGTTATTGGCTTTTTCTGCTTGCTTTTTCTTTTTCTCTCTTTGTATTTTTTTTTTCTATATTTTTTTTCCCGCAAGTTTTGTGTTTTTCACTGCTTTTTATTGCTTCAAGAATCAATTTTATGATTTTTCAGATTATCAATAACAATTCTCTTTTTTTTTCATTATTCTTTCAAGAGCCAACAATTTTAACATTCATAAACTTCACTATAAAAAATATGCAATGTTCAAGCATTCATTCAGAATCACAGAAAATACCACCACATCTAAGTAAATGAGACTACTCTAAAAATTAAACTCAAATTCTCATGCACTACATCTGTTCTTCTTTCTTTTTGATTTCAAGCTTAGTGGGCAATACATGAGACATCTTTCAGAATTAAAGCACTTAACAGAAAAATTAAGCTATAACCTAAGAATCTACTAATAAAGGATCATGCAATAAACAAAACAAAGTAGCAGGAAACCGGAACATACATAATAAAAGCGGGAGGGAATAAAAAATGAAAGGAACTCAACCACCTGGGTTATCTTAGCGGTTGTTTTATTCTTCAGGTTGCGCTCCTTTGTGAAGATGATTCGCCTCCTTTTTTGTGCCATAGGAATAAACAGAAAACCTTTAAGCAAAACGTCAACACCAAACTTAAAGGTTTGCTTGTCCTCAAGTAAACAAGAACTGAAAATAGAAGAGACAAATATTAAGGTGAAAGAAAAATAAAAGGATAAGAGAATAAGAGAGAAAGAAACTTGGGCGGCGCAAACGACGCGTTCGCGTCATGCATGCGATCGCGTACATCGCGCATTCTTCATAATGACGCGTTAGCGTCAGGCACGCGTCTGCGTGCCCTGGATTTTGTGCGATTCGCGCGAAGCCAGCCGCGCGCCCGCGTGACTTTCTGTTCGCATGGCTTGGAAGCCAAATTCTCATATGACGCGTTCGTGTCGTGCATGCGCACGCGTGGATGGCCATATGTGCAACTAACGCGAATGCGTCAATCACGCGTCCGCGTGACCAAATTTGTGCTTTTAGCACACTTCTTGCCCCAAGCCAGCATAACTCTCTGTCCAGACACCTTTTACGTCGATTTTTCGGGTCACGCGCCCGCGTGGGTGACGCGCCCACGTGAATGGCGAAAATCACAAACGACGCGAACGCGTGGGGTACGCGTTCGCGTAGGATCGTCTTTGCTAAAGGCATGAGTCCAGCGCCACTCCCGCTCAACTCTCTGTCAATTTTCATTTTTCACGCACACATGATTGATGCGTCCGCGTCACTGACGCTTGCGCGTCATGTGCCTCCCCCGCCCCTTTTTTTTTTTGAAATATAGCTTGAGGTGTTCGGTTCCTGGAAGAACATGGCTGCATGATCAGAAAATTAGTAAGAACTCAATAAAAATAAAATAACTAAGAAAACTACTACTACTATGAAAAATAGCTAAGTATATGAATTTATCGGGTTGCCTCCCGACAAGCACTTCTTTAACGTCACTAGCTTGACAATCAGCTCTGCTAGTTCAGCAGATGAGTGGACCTCTGGCGATCAATCTCGCCTTCAAGATAGTGCTTCAACCTCTGGCCATTCACTGTGAATTTCCTGTCAGAATTCTCTTCCTGTATTTCCACATGACCATATGGTGAAGCTCTGATAACCACAAACGGTCCTAACCACCGGGATTTCAACTTCCCGGGAGAGAATTTGAGCCTTGAATTATATAGAAGCACTCTGTCCTGGCTCAAAGACTCTGATGGCTATCTTCTTGTCATGCAATAGCTTAGTTCTCTCCTTATAGAGCTTGGCATTCTCATAGGCTGAATATCTGAATTCATCAAGCTCATTCAACTGAATCATCCGCTTAATTCCCGTAGCTTCTGAATCAAGATTCAGGTACCTAATTGCCCAATAAGCCTTGTGCTCCAGCTCAACTGGCAAGTGACAGGCTTTGCCATAGACCAATTGATATGGGGACATGCCAATTGGAATCTTATATGCGGTCCGGTAAGCCCAGAGAGCATCATCAAGCTTCTTAGACCAGTCCTTTCTTGAAATACTAACGGTCTTCTCCAGAATCCTCTTATGCTCCCTGTTGGAAACTTCAACCTGCCCACTTGTCTGAGGGTGATAGGGGGTTGCTACTTTATGACAGACTCCATATCTATGCAGAAGAGAGTCCAGCTGTCTGTTACAGAAGTGGCTTCCTCCATCACTAATGAGTGTCCTTGGGACACCAAACCGGCTGAAGATATATCTCTGAAGAAAGCTCATTACCACCTTGGCATCATTAGTGGGCAAAGCCACAGCTTCCACCCACTTGGACACATAGTCAACTGCCACTAGAATATAGTTGTTTGAATGTGAGGTTGGGAAAGGTCCCATGAAATCAATTCCCCACACATCAAACAACTCAACCTCAAGAATCCCCTACTGTGGCATTTCATGGTTGGCAGGGAGATTCGTTGCTTTTTCACATCTGTCACATTGCTTTACAAATGCTCTTGAGTCTTTGAAGAGAGTCGGCCAGTAAAACCCGCTCTGAAGAACCTTTGTAGCTGTCCTTTCACCACCAAAGTGGCCTCCATACTCAGAACCATGACAGTGCTAAAGAATCTGCTATTTTTCTTCATCTGAGACACACCTCCAGATAATTCCATCTGAACACCTTTTAAAAAGGTATGGTTCCTCCCAAAATGTAGTACTTTGCATCAGTCAATAGCTTTTTCACTTGTTGCCTACTGTACTCCCTTGGGATAAAATTCATGGCCTTATAATTTGCAATGTCTGCAAACCATGGAGCCTGCTGAATGAGGAACAATTGCT
This sequence comes from Arachis ipaensis, assembly GCF_000816755.2. NCBI lineage: Eukaryota > Viridiplantae > Streptophyta > Magnoliopsida > Fabales > Fabaceae > Arachis > Arachis ipaensis. The sequence continues at coordinate 70,879,275 of NC_029791.2, read as the reverse complement.
CATCCGGAAATGTCTCAGTTACAGCTGTGGGTGGTTGCACTCCTGCTTCAGGCTCAATTCTGGAGAGATGGTTAGCTACTTGATTTTCTGACCCTTTCCTGTCTTTTATCTCAATATCAAACTCCTGAAGGAGCAACACCCATCTGATTAATCTTGGTTTAGAATCCTGCTTGGTTAGAAGGTACTTCAAAGCAGCATGGTCAGTGTAAATAATAACCTTAGAACTAAGTAAATAGGACCTAAACTTATCAACAACATACACAACAACTAATAATTCCTTTTCTGTAGTTGTGTAATTCTTTTGAGCATCATTTAACACACGACTCGCATAATAAATGACATGTACAAGCTTACCATGCCTCTGTCCTAAAACAGCTCCTATAGCAAAATCACTAGCATCACACATTAATTCAAATGGTAAATTCCAGTCAGGGGAAGCTATAATGGGAGCAGAAGTAAGGTTTGCTTTCAGAGTTTCGAAAGCATGCAGACAATCAGAATTAAAGACAAAAGGAACATCAACAACCAACAGGTTGCTGAATGGTTTATCAATTTTAGAAAAATCCTTTATAAATCTTCTATAAAATCCTGCATGACCCAAGAAACTCCTGATTGCCTTAACATTGGTTGGTGGTGGTAATTTTTCAATTACCTCCACCTTTGCTCTGTCAACCTCAATTCCCTTACTTGAAATCCGGTGTCCAAGAACAATGCCTTCTGTAACCATAAAATGGAATTTTTTCCAATTTAAAACAAGGTTTGATTCTTGACACCGTTTCAAGACAAGAGATAAATGTTTAAGACAGGATTCAAAAGAATTACCAAAAACAGAAAAGTCATCCATAAATATCTCAATAAACTTTTCAACCATATCAGAAAAAATTGAAAGCATACACCTCTGAAAAGTTGCTGGAGCATTGCAGAGTCCAAATGGTATTCTCCTGTAGGCAAATACTCCAAAGGGGCATGTGAATGCTGTCTTCTCTTGATCTTGAGGATCCACTGCAATTTGATTATATCCAGAATATCCATCTAGAAAATAATAAAAAGCATGACCAACTAACCTCTCAAGCATCTGATCAATGAAAGGCAGGGGGAAATGATCCTTCCTTGTAGCAGTGTTGAGCCTCCTGTAGTCTATGCACATTCTCCATCCTGTGACTGTTCTTGTCGGAATAAGCTCATTCTTTTCATTCTTGATCACTATCATCCCTCCTTTCTTGGGAACTACCTGCACAGGACTTACCCAAGGACTGTCAGAAATAGGGTAAATAATACATGCTTTCCATAATTTCATTACCTCTTTTTGGACCACCTCTTTCATCGTTGGATTGAGTCTCCTTTGTGGTTGCACAACTGGTTTGGCATCATCTTCAAGGAGGATCTTATGCATACACTTGGTTGGACTAATCCCTTTCAAGTCACTAATGGTCCACTCAAGAGCTGTTTTATGGCTCTTGAGCACTGAAACAAGCGCCTCTTCCTCTTCAGGCTTCAAGGAAGAACTAATAATTACTGGATATGAATCATTTTCACCCAAGAACACATATTTCAGAGAAGGGAGTAAGGGTTTGAGCTCAAGCTTGGGGGCTTTCTCTTCCTTGATTGGCGTGTTCATCAGCTCCTTTTGGGGTGGTGAATCGTCAACTTCAACTAATTTACACTCAGAAATAGGATCTAGATCATCATCAAGTACCTCAGTTTCCAGTACTTCTTGAACAAGTGGTTCAATAACATCTATTTTCATACACCCCCCAGAATCATTGGGGTGCTTGAGGGCTTCAAAAACATTTAGGACCACCTGTTCTTCATTGACCCTCAGGGTTAATTCACCCTTTTGCACATCAATCAGAGATCTACCTGTAGCTAAAAAGGGTCTACCAAGTATAATAGAGGGTTTTACCTCCTCTTCCATGTCTAATATAACAAAATCAACAGGAAAAATAAATGGTCCTACTTTAACAAGTAAATCTTCAACCACACCCACAGGTAATTTAATAGAAAAGTCAGCAAGTTGAAGAGAAATACGAGTGGGTTTTACCTCCTCAATTTGAAGCTTTTTCATCACTGAAAGTGGCATGAGGTTGATGCTAGCTCCAAGATCACATAAAGCTCTCTGAATGCCGACTTCTCCAATGGTGCAAGGAATGACAAAGCTCCCTGGGTCTGGCATCTTCTCAGGAAGGGTGTGTTGAATTATAGCACTGCATTCCTTGGTTAACACCACGATTTCTTGCTCCTTCCAATTCCTCTTATGGGTCAACAACTCTTTCATAAATTTAGCATAGAGAGGCATTTGCTCCAGAGCCTCTGCAAAAGGGATGTTGATCTGCAGCTTCTTGAAGACATCTAAAAATTTAGAGAATTGCTTTTCTTTGGACGCCTTCTGAAGCCTCTGAGGATATGGCATTTTTGGCTTATATTCTGGGGCCTTTGGTAAGGTGGGAAAAGTGTCAAGAGAGTCAAGAAATGGGTTGTCTGCACGTTTAGGAGGGGCGTGCTCTACTTCTTCCTTCTTCTCCTCTGGAGTTTCCTTTTCAACTAGATCTTCATTGACCTTGGTCTCAGAACCAGCTACCTTACCACTTCTCAATTGAATAGCCTTACAATCTTCTCTTGGGTTCAGCACTGTATCACCAGGGAACGTATTTGAGACCTTTCAGGTAATTGCTTGCTCATTTGACCCATTTGCACCTCCAAGTTTCTAATGGAGGCTCTAATTTCTTGTATGAAACTCATCATCATCTCCCATTTAGAATCTTCTTGGGATTTAAAATTTGCATGCCACCCATCTGTTGAGTAAGTAGATTTATCTGCTGAGACATAAGTTTGTTCTGAGCAAGAAGAACATTAATAGCTTCTACTTCCAACACGCCTCTCTTCTGAGGGGTCTCAGAGTTCACAGGATTCCTGTTAGATGAATATAAAATGGTTGCTTGCAACCAATTCAATCAGCTCAATAGTCTCCTTTGGTGTCTTCTTCTTGTGCAATGAACCGCCTGCAGAAGTATCTAAGCTCATCTTGGACATCTCACCTAAGCCTTCATAAAAGATATCCAGTTGGGTCCATTTGGAGAACATGTTTGGAGGGCATTGCCTAGTCAGCAGCTTGTATCTCTCCCAAGCTTCATAAAGAGTTTCACCCTCCTTCTGTCTGAAAGTCTGAACCTCCAACCTAAGCTTAGTTAGCTTCTTTGGTGGGAAAAATTTAGTGAGAAATTCAGTAACGACCTTTTCCCAAGTATTCAGACTCTCCTTTGGTTGGGAATCTAGCCATAGCTTTGCTTTATCCCTCAAAGCAAACGGGAAAAGCATGAGTCTGTACACCTCTGGATTCACTCTATTTGTCTTCATAGTATCATATTTGCAGAAAATCAGATATGAACTGATTTGGATCTTCATGAGAAAGTCCATGATACTGGCAATTTTGTTGCACCAAGGTGACCAATTGTGGCTTCAACTCAAAGTTGTTTACATTTATAGGAGGCACCACAATACTTTTTCCATAAAGATCTGCAGTAGGGGCAGAATAAGAGCCAAGCACTCTCCTCTGTTGATCATCCCCATTCGGATTTACCACATTGGCATTAGCATTATTATTTGCCATAATGGATTCTGCAGCCTTGCAAAGTCTTGCTTGTTGTAAATGTCGCCTGAAAGTTCTTTCAGGTTCAGGATCAAAGTCTAAGAGATGTTCTTTGTCTCTGTTCCTGCGCATAAACAATCAGAAGACAAGAAAATATGGAACTCTCTACGTCAGAGTGTAGAGAAGTCCCTGTGAGGTAACCTGTATAAAATAATAAAATAAAAATACTAAGTAAATAAATAAAAATTCAAAAGGAAGTAAAACAATAAAGAAAATGGGGACAGGGGGAACGGGGAAAACAAGACGAAACGTACGGAAATAAACAAAAATTAAAAATAAAAATTTATAATAATAAAATAAAACTAATTAAAAAATCAAAACGCCTAATCTAAGCAATCAAATAACTAATAGTTGTTAATCACTATCAATCCCCGACAACGGCGCCAAAAACTTGGTGCGGTATTTATAACCCACTAACTTACCGTTAAGTGCACCGGGTCGTACCAAGTAATACCTTACATGAGTAAGGGGCGATCCCACGAGGATTGATGGATTAAACAACAATAGCGTTTGATAGGATTAGTTAGACAAACAGAAAATAGTGTTGGAAGTTCAAAAGCATTAAAAAGTAAATTCAAGAATTTCAGAAAACAAGCAGCAAATGAGTTGTGAAATATATATGGGAAAATAGTTAAGGCTTTAGAGTTATCTATTTTCTGGATTGACTTTTCTTATTAACTATTCTAATCATGCAAGATTTAATTCATGGCAAACTATTTGTGACTAGACCCTAATTCCTTAGACCTTCCTAGTCTCCTCTAAAATTCATCAACTGCCAATTCCTTGGTCAATTAATTCCAATTAGAGGGTGATGATTAAATTCCAATTTATATGCCACAAGAAGCCTAATTGTCCAAAAATAAAGGGATTATATGTCATGTATCCCGTTAAATACAAACAATTAGAAATTCAAAATAATATATTTTCAAGCTATTATTCAAGTAAAGAGCTTTTCCAAGTTATACAAGAACTCAAATAGAACATGGGTCATACTTCCGTTCCACCCAAATTCATAAAATAAAGAACGAAAACAATTATTGAAATATAAATCAAAACATGAATTAAAATAGAAAAATAATATTATCAATCCATACAATAGATAGAGCTCCTAACCTTAACAATGGAGGATTAGTTGCTCATGGAATATGGAATGTAAATTTGTATGGAATAATGTTGTGGAATATGTTATTCTGGAACCACCCTATTGGGATCCCTTTATAACTAATCCTAATAATTTAAAAATCAAATATCTAAATTTAAAATTAAAATAATATCTTTTCCTAAAATAAGATTTGAATTTAAATTCGAATTAATTAACAAGTCTTCAGCTGATGTGTGGGGACCACTTGATTTATCCATTTTGCACCTTCTAATCTGTGATTTCTGGGCTAAGAACTGGGTCAAAACGGCCCAGAAATCGCCCCCAGCGTTTTTCTACATTTTCTGCACGTGGCGTATGTGACGCGTCCGCGTCGTCCACGCGTTCGCGTCATTTGTGCAGATTCCAGTCCACGCGTTCGCGTCAGGCACGCGATCACGTCATTGCGATCTCCTCTATTCTGCGCGGTCGCGTGAGCCATGCGTCCGCATCGGTATTCGCTGGTCATCTCCTTGGTTTCTTCTCTTTCTCTGCAGAAACTCCATCAAATCCAGCCGAATGCTACCTAAAATAAATAGTATTGCACAAAACTCAAAATAGCATCCATAGTGGCTAAAATATAATTAATTCTTTATTAAATTCAACAATTTAGATGCAAATTCACTAGGAAAAGATAGGAAAGATGCTCACGCATCACTCATCAACAAGAAGAGAAGTTGGAGTGAAAAAGAAACTGTGATCTTCACCCAAGAGTGTAGTGCAATCATTAAAAAGGGACTTCCACCAAAACTCAAAGATCCAAGGAGCTTCTTTATACCATGCACTATTGGGAATATAGCTATTGATAAAGCACTATGTGACCTGGGGGCAAGTATTAATCTGATGCCTCTTGCCATGATGAAGAAATTGATGATAAAAGAGGTTAAGCCTACACGAATGTCATTACAACTTGCTGACAGATCCCTCAAAATACCAAATGGAGTGGTGGAGAACTTACTGGTGAAAGTTGGAAAATTCATTTTTCCAGCTGATTTTGTGATTCTGGATATGGATGAGGAAGGGAACAACTCAATCATCCTTAGAAGACCTTTTCTAGCAACTGCCAGGGCAATCATTGATGTTAAGAAGGGAGAAATGGTTCTCAGGGTGCATGAGGAGCAAATGGTTATCAATGTTTTCAAAGCAATGCCATAACCTGCGGAGAACGAAAATTGCATGAGGCTTAATATGATAGATGATCTGGTTGAAGAAGCACTTGAAGCAGACCAATGTGAAGACCATGAGGGGGAAGCTCAGGACATTCAAGAGGAAGATTCACAAGAGGTAGAAGCACTGAAAGATTCAAGTGGAGTTAAGGAGGAAGAGGCACCAAAGCAAGAGTTAAAACCTCTCCCTCCTCATCTCAAATATGCATTCCTTGATGAAGAGGATAACCTTCCAGTAATCATTAATTCATCCTTGAGCAAGAAAGATGAAGCCAAAATGATTGGGGTGTTGAAAACTCACAAGACAGCTTTAGGGTGGACAATTGATGACATCAAAGGTATAAGCCCTGCTGTTTGTATGCACAAGATCTTGCTAGAAGAAGATTCAAGACCAGTGGTACAACCTCAAAGGAGGCTTAACCCAACCATGAAGGAAGTAGTTCAGAATGAACTCATCCCTACAAGGATATTGACAGGGTGGAGGATGTGTATTGACTATAGAAGGCTGAATGATGCCACAAGGAAGGGCCACTTCCCTCTTCCCTTCATTGATCAGATGTTAGAAAGATTGGTTGGCCATGCTTACTATTGCTTCTTGGATGGGTACTATGGATACAATTAGATAGTGGTGGACCCCAAGGACCAAGAAAAGACCTCCTTCACTTGTCTATTTGGAGTCTTTACCTACAGAAGAATGCCCTTTGGGCTGTGCAATGCCCCTGTTACCTTTCAAAGGTGTATGCTTTCCATATTTTCTGACATGGTAGAAAATTTTTTAGAAGTTTTCATGGATGATTTTTCTGTCTTTGGCAATTCATTTGATACTTGCTTGCACCATTTAACTCTTGTCTTGAAAAGATGCCAAGAAACTAATTTGGTTTTAAATTGGAAAAAATGCCATTTCATGATTTCTGAGGGGATAGTTTTTGGGCATAAGGTTTTTCAAGTAAGGGTATAAAAGTTGATAAAGCTAAGATAGAGATCATAGAAAAGCTTCCTATACCAGCTGATGTGAAAGCCGTGAGAAGTTTCTTGGGGCATGCTGGTTTTTATAGGAGATTCATCAAAGACTTTTCAACACTTGTTAGTGGTTGACAATCCTTTTGTCTTTGATGATAGCTATAAACATGCCTTTGAAACTTTGAAAAATAAACTCACTACAACACCAACCATCACACCCCCAGATTGGGAATTGCCTTTTGAACTCATGTGTGATGCAAGTGACTTTGCAATTGGTGCTGTATTGGGACAGAAAAAAGATAAGCTGCATCATGTTATATACTATGCAAGTAAGGTGTTAAATGAAGCCCAGAAAAATTACACCACCACAGAAAAATAACTCTTGGCAATCGTATATGCATTTGATAAATTTAGACAATACTTGATTGGTTCAAAAGTTGTAGTGTATACTAACCATGCTACTCTCAAGTATCTCATGTCTAAACAGGATGCCAAGCCAAGGCTCATCAGATGGGTGCTATTACTACAAGAGTTTGATATTGAAGTGAGGGATAGGAAATGAAGTGAGAACCAAGTTGCAGACAATCTTTCAAGACTACCACAAGGGACTAACCAAGAATCTCCACAACCAGTGAATGAAAAATTTCCAGAAGAACATCTCTTGCAAATCCAACAAGCTCCTTGGTTTGCAGATATGGCAAACTACAAAGCAGGAAGAATCATACCACAAGATTTCACTAGACAGCAAGTGAAGAAGTTGCTCACTGAAGCCAAGTCATTCTTGTGGGATGAGCCATTTCTGTTCAAAAGATGCCCAGATGGAATGATTAGAAGATGTATACCAGAGGAGGAAATGAAAAATATTTTATGGCATTGTCACAATTCAAGCTATGGTGGCCACTTTGGAGTAGGGAGAACAACTGCAAAAATCCTTCAAAGTGGATTCTATTGGCCCTCTATTTTCAAGGATTCTAGAGAATTTGTAAGCCAATGCAATGAATGCCAGAGAACAGGAGGCTTCACAAGGAAGAATGAGATGCCTCAGAAATATATTTTGGAGGTGGAACTATTTGACATATGGGTAATTGACTTCATGGGCCCCTTCCTTCCATCATACTCTTTCAAATACATTCTGGTGGCTGTAGAATATATTTAAAAATGGGTGGAAGCTATAGCAACCACCACATGTGATGCTAATGTGGTTTTGCAGTTTCTCAGAAGAAATATTTTCACTAGGTTTGGAGTACCAAAGGGACCCATAAGTGATGGTGGGAGTCATTTTTGTAACAAACATATGAACACCCTCCTTCATAGATATGGAGTAACACATAAGGTAGCTATACCTTACCACCCACAGACCAATGGACAGGCTGAGCTAGCAAATAGGGAGCTAAAGAAGATTTTGGAGAAAACTGTGGGAGCCACAAGAAAATACTGGGCAAGAAAACTAGATGATGCCCTCTGGGCATATAGAACAGCATTTAAAACTCCTATTGGAAGGTCTCCTTTCCAGCTAGTGTATGGTAAAGCTTGCCATCTCCCTATGGAACTCAAACACAAAGCTTTCTGGGCCACAAAACTCCTCAATTTGGATGCTCAAGCAGCTGGGGAGAAAAGATTGCTACAGCTCAATGAATTGGAAGAATTTAGATTGGAAGCATATGAGAATGCCAGGATATACAAAGAAAGAGCCAAGCAATGGCATGACAAGAGGATTGCACCTAGGATATTTGAACCAGGACAGTAAGTATTGCTTTTCAATTCAAGATTGAAAATTTTCCCTGGGAAGCTTATATCCAAATGGACTGGTCCTTATACCATCACCAAAGTGTTTCCTCATGGTCACTTAGAATTGCTTGATGAAATTTCAAAAGAAACATTCACAGTCAATGGCCATAGAGTGAAGCATTACCTTGGTGGATCATGGAACAAGGAAGGAAGTGTGCATCTGCTGACATGAACAAAGAAGTTGCAACGTGGTGCACGAAATTGTGATCATCAACAATGGCGCCAAAAGACTTGGTGCTCTCAAACGTGAATCACACTTTGTCACAACTTCGCACAACTAACCAGCAAGTGCACTGGATCGTCCAAGTAATAAACCTTACGTGAGTAAGGGTCGATCCCACGGAGATTGTCGGCTTGAAGCAAGCTATGGTCACCTTGTAAATCTCAGTCAGGCAGATTCAAATGGTTATAGAGAATTGATAATTAAAACATAATTAAAATATAAACTAGGATAGAGATACTTATGTAATTCATTGGTGAGAATTTCAGATAAGCGTATAGAGATGCTTTCGTTCCTCCTGAACTTCTGCTTTCCTGTTGTCTTCATCCAATCATTCCTACTCCTTTCCATGGCAAGCTGTATGTTAGGCATCACCGTTGTCAATGACTACATCTCGTCCTCTCTGTGAAAATAGTCCAATGCGCTATCACTGCATGCCTAATCATCTGTCGGTTCTCGATCATACTGGAATAGGATTTACTATCCTTTTGCATCTGTCACTATGCCCAGCACTCGCGAGTTTGAAGCTCGTCACAGCCATCCCTTCCCGGATCCTACTCGGAATACCACAGACAAGGTTTAGACTTTTCGAATCTCAGGAATGGCCATCCATGGGTTCTAACTTATACCACGAAGACTCTAATATCTCGGACTCAGTCCCCTGTATTAGATATCTAAGAGATACTCATTCTATCTCATCTTCATGTAGAACGGAAGTGGTTGTTAGGCACGTGTTCATAAGTGAGAATGGTGATGAGTGTCACATAATCATCACATTCATCATGTTCTTGGGTGCGAATGAATATCTTAGAATAGGAATAAGCTTGAATTGAATAAAAAAACAATAGTACTTTGCATTAATACTCGAGGAATAGCAGAGCTCCACACCTTAATCTATGGTGTGTAGAAACTCTACCGTTGAAAAAACATAAGAACAAGGTCTAGGCATGGCCGAGAGGCCAACCTCCATGATCTCAGAACTAAACATCCCAAAGATCCCTGAATACAATAGTAAAAAGTCCTATTTATGCTAAACTAGTTACTAGGGTTACAGAGATAAGTAAATGATGCAGAAATCCACTTCCGGGGCCCACTTGGTGTGTGCTTGGGCTGAGCATTGAAGCTTTCACGTGGAGAGGTCTTTCTTGGAGTTAAACGCCAGTTTATAACCTGTTTCTGGTGTTTAACTCCACTTTGCAACCTGTTTCTGACGTTTGACTCCAGAATAGGGCAGGGAGCTGGAATTGAACGCCAGTTTTCATCGTCTAAACTCGGGCAAAATATGAACTATTATATATTTCTGAAAAGCCCTGAATGTTTACTTTCCACCGCAATTGAGAGCACACCATTTGGAGTTCTGTAGCTCCGGAAAATCCACTTTGAGTGCAGGGAGGTCAGAATCCAACAGCATCTGCAGTCCTTCTTCAACCTCTGAATATGATTTTTGCTCAAGTCCCTCAATTTCAGCCAGAAAATACCTGAAATCACAGAAAAACAGACAAACTCATAGTAAAGTCCAGAAATGTGATTTTTATTTAAAAACTAATAAAAATATATTAAAAACTAACTAAATCATACTAAAAACTATGTAAAAATAATGCCAAAAAGCGTATAAATTATCCGCTCATCACAACACCAAACTTAAATTGTTGCTTGTCCCCAAGAAACTGAAAATCAAATAGGATAAAAAGAAGAGAATATACTATAAATTCCAAAATATCAATGAAACTTAGCTCCAATCAGATGAGCGGGACTATTAGCTTTTTGTCTCTTGAATAGTTTTGGCATCTCACTTTATCCCTTGAAGTTCAGAATGATTGGCATCTATAGGAACTTATAATTCAGGTAGTGTTATTGATTCTCCTAGTTCAGTATGTTGATTCTTGAACACAGCTACTTTATGAGTCTTGGCCGTGGCCCTAAGCACTTTGTTTTCCAGTATTACCACCGGATATATAAATGCCACAGACACATAACTGGGTGAACCTTTTCAGATTGTGACTCAGCTTTGCTAAAGTCCCCAATTATAGGTGTCCAGGGTTCTTAAGCACACTCTTCTTTTGCTTTGGACCTCGACTTTAACTGCTCAGTCTCAAGTTTTCACTTGACACCTTCACGCCACAAGCACATGGTTAGGGACAGCTTGGTTTAGCCTCTTAGGCCAGGATTTTATTCCTTTAGACCCTCCTATCCACTGATGCTCAAAGCCTTGGATCCTTTTTATTACCCTTGCCTTTTGGTTTTAAGGGCTATTGGCTTTTTGCTCTTGCCTTTTGGTTTAAAGAGCTTTTGGATTTTTTTGCTTGCTTTTTCTTTTTCTTTCTCTCTCTTTTTTTTTTCGCCATTTTTCTTTTCTCTTTTTTTTTCCGCAAGCTTTTGTATTCACTGCTTTTTCTTGCTTCGAGAATCAATTTTATGATTTTTCAGATTATCAAATAACATGTCTTCTTTTTCATCATTCTTTCAAGAGCCAACATATTTAACATTCATAAACAACAATTTCAAAAGACATATGCACTGTTCAAGCATTCATTCAGAAAACAAAAAGTATTGTCACCACATCAAAATAATTAAACCAATTTCAAGGATGAATTCAAAACCATGTACTTCTTGTTCTTTTGTAATTAAAACATTTTTCATTTAAGAGAGGTGATGGATTCATAGGACATTCATAGCTTTAAGACATAGACACTTAAACACTAATGATCATATAGTAAAGACACAAACATAAATAAAACATAAAGCATAGTAAACGAAAAATAGAAAAATAAGAACAAGGAGATTAAGGAACGGGTCCACCTTAGTGAGGGTGGCGTCTTCCTCTTCTTGAAGAACCAATGGTGCTCTTGAACTCCTCTATGTCTCTTCCTTGCCTTTGTTACTTCACCCCTAGTGATTTTGGTGCTCCTATCCTTAGTTGCTCCCAATAGTTGTGTGGAGGAAAATGTATCCCTTGAGGCATCTCAGGAATTTCTTGGTGAGGGAATTCCTCATGCTCTTGTTGAGGTCCATGAGTGGGCAATCTTGTATGCAGTCAAATGCTCTACTACTGAGCTATGGACCCTTGAGATGAATCTCTCCATCTCCCATGACTCAGAGGTGGAAGCAATTGCCTTCCCTTTCCTCTTTCTAGAGGTTTCTCTGGCCTTAGGGGCCATAAATGGTTATGGAAAAACAAAAAGCAATGCTTTTACCACACCAAACTTAGAACGTTTGCTCGTCCTCGAGCAAAAGAAGAAAGAAGTGAGTAGAAGAAGAAGAAAATAGATGAGATGGAGAGGTGGGAGTGGTTTGGCCAAGGGGGGTTTTAGGTGGTTATGATGTGTGAAAAGGAAGGAGTGATGGTTTGAATTTGAGTGGGTGGGTGTAGGTGGGTTGTATGATGGTTTTGGAGGAGTAATGGAGGTGATTGGTGAAGGGTATTTGGGGAAGAGAGTTATGAAAAGGTGTGAAGAGGAGAGAAGAAGTGGTGGGGATCCTGGGGGGTCAAGGGTTTAACATCCTTGCTCCAATTAGGCGTGTAAAACGCCCTTGCTGTGCAATCCTGGCATTTAACGCCAGACTGCTGCCTGTTTCTGGTGTTAAACGCCCAAATGTAGCCTGTTTCTGGCATTTAACGCCAGGTAGATGCTTGTTTCTGGCGTTAAACGCCAGACAGATGCTTGTTTCTGGCGTTTAAATGCCAAAATGCTCCTCCTCCAGGGTGTGCTATTTTTAATACTATTTTTCATTCTGTTTTTGATTTTTCAGTAGTTTTTGTGACTCCACATGATCATCAACCTAATAAAACACGAAATAAAAATAAAAATAAAATAGATATAACTAAATAACATTGGGTTGCCTCCCTACAAGCGCATCTTTAATGTCAGTAGCTTGACAGTGAGCTCTCATGGAGCCTCACAGATGTTCAGAGCATTGTTGGGACCTCCCAACACCAAACTTAGAGTTTGAATGTAGGGGTTCAACACCAAACTTAGAGTTTAGTTGTGGCCTCCCAACACCAAACTTAAAGTTTGACTGTGGGGGCTTTGGTTGACTCTGCAGTGAGAGAAGCTTTTCATACTTCCTCTCCATGGTTACAGAAGGAGATCCTTGAGTTTTAAACACAAGGTTGTCCTCATTCAGTTGAAGGATCAATTCTCCTCTGTCCACATCAATCACAGCTCTTGCTGTGGCTAGGAAGGGTCTTCCAAGGATGATGGATTCATCCTCATCCTTCCCAGTGTCTAGGATTATGAAATCAGCAGGGATGTAAAGGCCTTCAACCTTCACTAACACGTCCTCTACTAATCCATAAGCCTGTTTTCTCGAGTTGACCGCCATCTCTAATGAGATTCTGGCAGCTTGCACCTCAAAGATCCCAAGTTTCTCCATTACAGAGAGTGGCATTAAGTTTATTCCTGACCCTAGGTCACACAAAGCCTTATCAATGGTTATGGTGCCTATGTTACAGGGTATTAAGAATTTACCAGGATCCTGTTTCTTTTGAGGTAATTTCTGCCTATCCAATGCATTTAGTTCATTAGTGAGCAAGGGAGGTTCATCTTCCCAAGTCTCATTACCAAATAATTTGGCATTCAGCTTCATGATTACACCAAGGTACTTAGCAACTTGCTCTTCAGTAATGTCTTCATCCTCTTCAGAGGATGAATACTCATCAGAGCTCATGAAGGACAGAAGGAGGTTCAATGGAATCTCTATGATCTCTAGATGAGCCTCAGATTCCTTTGGTTCCTCAAAGGGAAACTCCTTATTGGTCACTGAGCGTCTCAGGAGGTATTCCTCACCAGGATTCACATCTTCCTCCTCCTCTTTGGGTTTGGCCACACCAAGTAAGGTAATGGCCTTGCAATCTCTTTTTGGATTCTCTTCTGTATTGCTTGGGAGAGTACTAGGAGGAGTTTCAGTGACTCTTTTACTCAGCTGGCCCACTTGTGCCTCCAAATTTCTAATGGAGGACCTAGTTTCATTCATGAAACTTAGAGTGGCCTTAGATAGATTAGAGACTATATTTGCTAAGCTAGATGGATTCTGCTCAGAATTCTCTGTCTGTTGCTGAGTGGATGATGGAAAAGGTTTGCTATTGCTAAACCTGTTTCTTCCACCATTATTAAAGTCTTGTTGAGGCTTTTGTTGATACTTCCTTGAGAAATTTGGATGATTTCTCTATGAGGGATTATAGGTGTTTCCATAGGGTTCACCCATGTAATTCACCTCTGCTATTGCAGGGTTCTCAGGATCATAAGCTTCTTCTACAGAAGATGCCTCTTGAGTACTATTGGATGCAGCTTGCATTCCATTCAGACTCTGAGAAATCATATTGACTTGCTGAGTCAATATTTTGTTCTGAGCCAATATGGCATTCAGAGTATCAATTTCAAGAACTCCCATCCTCTGAGGCGTCCCATTACTCACAGGATTCCTTTCAGAAGTGTACATGAACTGGTTATTTGCAACCATGTCAATGAGTTCCTGAGCTTCTGATAAACTCCATTTGTAGGGTTTATCTTATGCCTCATTTAAGGGATTTTATAACCTTTTACCCACATTTATTCAATAAAATAGCATGGTTTTATAAATTCTCCTTTAATTGTGCAAAAAAGTGAAAACATGCTTTTTAGGTCCTTAATTGTTTAATTTTGATTTACCTTTGATTCCATTAGATGCCTTGATATGTTTGTTAAGTGATTTCAGATTTAGGAGGCAAAGATTGGATCAAGGAAATGAAGGAAAAGCATGTAAAAATGGAGAACTCATGAAGAAATGAAGGAATCGCAAAAGCTGTCAAGCCGACCTCTTCGCACTTAATCGACCATAACTTGCGCTACAGAGGTCCAAATGATGCGGTTCCAGTTGCGTTGGAAAGCTAACATCTGGGGCTTCGAAATGATATAATATTTGCCATATTTGCATCACGTTTAGGGGGGCACGCACGCGCCGATTTGCACGTGAATTATTAAAAGCAAATTAGTGGCCAGCGAATTCTAAAGCCTTGTGGCCCAATCCAACTCATTTTCTGATGCTATTTGACCCAAGGATTGAAGAGGGATGAGACATCTAGTCATTAGTTTAGTTTTCACATGCTTTTAGTTAGTTTCTAGAGAGAGAAGCTCTCACTTCTCTCTAGGATTAGGAGTAGGTTAGATCTAGATTAGGAATTCTTAGATCTAGGTTAATATCATGCTTTGATTTACTTTTCCTTTTGCAATTCTTCTTCTTCTACCTTTCCTCTCTCTATTTTAGCATTTAATTCTTGTAATCCTTTACTTTTATGTTCATGCACTTTTGTTTCTTCTATTTTCATTTCAATGCAATTTATATTTTCAAGTTCCTTTATTGTTCATTTGATTTGTTGCTGTTTAATTTCTTGCAATTGAGTAGTGTAGATTTACTTTCCTTGCACTTTTTACTATGCTTTCCTTTTATGCCTTCCAAGTGTTTGATAAAATGCTTGATTGGATTTTAGAGTAGAATTTTATGTTCTTGGCTTGGGAAGGTAACTTAGGAACTCTTGAGTTAGTAATGTCCAAGTGATTGACGATTGGGAGCCATTAACGCTAGATCTCACTAATTGATTTGGTGGAGAACTAGGACTTATGGTCTTGGATTGACATAGCTCACTTGACTTTCCTTTATTAGTTAGAGGATGACTTAGTGGGGTTGATCCTTGCCAATTATCATGTTGTGGTTAGTGATTAGGATAGAGATCCTTGACCACCAACCTTTGCCAAGACCTTTTTAGTTGTTAGTTTATTTTCATTGCCATTTACTTTTCATGTTTCTTATCCAAAAACCCCAAAATACCTCATAACCAATAACAAGACACTTCATTGTAATTCCTAGGGAGAACGACCCGAAGTTCAATACTTCGGTTTATAAATTTAGGGTTTGTTACTTGTGACAAACAATCTTTTGTATGAAAGGACTATTGTTGGTTTAGAAACTATACTTACAACGAGATTTCAATTGTGAATTATAAACCACACAAAAGTCTAATCATCAAAAATGGCGCCGTTGCCGGGGAGTTGCAATGGTGTTGTGTTATTGGTTATTGTATATATGTGAATATTGTGAATAGCTTGATTTTTAGATTGCTTGCTAGTCTTTTCTAGTCTAGGACTTTGTTTCATTATTTTTCTATTAGCTTTTGAATTTTATTTTCTTTTTTCATTATGAATTCTCACTTTGGCTATGAGTGTGATTACAATTATGTTGTAGGAAATAAGAGCTTCAATGAGGATGTGTACCAAGGATGGGACAACCAAAGGTGGGAGGAGCCATTTGCATATGATCAATCTTCATGGCAACAACCTCCACCAATGCACTATGAAAAAGAGCCATTCTATGATGCATATCAATCCAATGGCTATGGTGAATCTCCTTGTGACTTTCAAGAACCACCACCATATTCCTATGAGTCATGTCCTCAACATAAACCTCAACCATACTCACAAGCCTATTTTCACCAAACACCTTCATATGACCTTGATCCATATCCACCATACCAACCACCTTTTAAACCATATGAGCCATACATGGAACCACCATTCCAATATCAATGCTCCCAAGAACCACCTCACTATACACTACCACCTTGTCAAGAAGAACCACCTTCCTATCATGAACCCTTTCTCCAAGACATTGAACCCTCTTATCCACCCCAATCCTCAATTGATGAAACCCTTAGCCTTATACTTCAAGGGCAAGGAAAAATGCAAAAGGAGACAATAGAATTTGTGGCTACCTTGACCAAGGTAGTAAGCATTTTAGTTTCCCAATACTTGAGCCCTCAAAGCACTCCCATGGTCACATGTGGAGAATTAGTTAAAGAGCATAGCATGAAGGAGAGATTGGAAACCCCGGTGGAGAATGAAGGATGTTATTTTGTATTAGAGCAATTGGAGGAGCCTATGATCATTGAAGAAGAGGAAGAAGTGGTTGAAGACTTAGGAGATGCGGAACCTCCTTGGGAACCTAGAGTTGAAGAAAACCTCTCCAAGAAGAGTGAATTTGGTGTTGAGGAGGAATGTGCACAACCTCCAAAACAATTTTTGAATGAAGACTTGGAAGGAGTGGAGCAAGAATTGAGTTCCCTTGGTGATGAAGATCATGCATCCAACCTTCTTGGTGGTGAATCCTTTGAATTTGACGAACCTTCTCCCAATGAGATAGAAAGCAATGTGGAGGTAGATTTTTCTCTTCCTCCCATTTATGATTTGAGTGATGGAAAAGAGTTGGATGAAATTGATGAACAAAGGGTTGAAATTGAAGAAGTTTGTGAAGAGGTGGAGGTAACCAAGGAAGAACACAAGGGAGTAGAGCTTACAAGCACATTGGAGATACCTCCCCCCAAGCCACCACCATCCATTCTTTCATTCAAAAGGGTAAATTCCTTATACTTAAGCTTTATTATTCCCCTTGAATATGATTTGCTTGATACGGATGGTCAACTTAGACATATTTGTGGCTTTAAGAGTAAAAGAGAGATGACTAGTGGTTGGAAACATTATTCTAGGCTCATTATGGTTGCATGTTCAAAGCTTAATTGCAAGGTTTGGTGTAGAGCTAGATTGTTTGGGTCTAGGAGAATGTTTGGTCACTTTATTGAGAATTCTAAGGTCATGCCACCCAAATGGAATAATGATAATCAACTCAAAGATGGGTGTGACAACAAGATATGGGATCCGGGAATACATGAGGATCAATTTTGGGAGCCCATAATCTATGAAGAACTCCATCAAAGCTTGGGAAAATTGAACTTGAAGAATGAAGCTTATTGGAAATTCAAGCATTGGTGGGTGTTCAAGGATGGTTTCAAGCACAAGCCACCTTGATGGAGCTCCCCATAAGTCCAACTTAAGGACATTAACAAAAGTGCTAGGTGGGAGACACCCCACGGTGGTAACTTCTTTTCATTTTCTCTTTTTGTACATATTGGTAATTAATTTAAATTCAGGTTTTTGTTGATTTGTTGAGTATATTTGGTAGTTTAGTATGTTAAATAAGGTTTTATGGTGTTTTGGTAGCTATTTGGAGGTTTGGAATGCTTGGATTGGTGCAAAAACATAGAAAAATTTTGAAAAAAAGAGCACCATCCACGCGTACGCGCACTGCACGCGTAGGCGTGCATCAAGCATTTTCACCTACCCACGCACACGCGCCATGTACGCGTACGCGTGGATACCAAATTTTCATTCCTCCATACATTGACCCGAGAGTTGTGCAAGTGTTGAGTGCGCATTGTGCCTTTCGCACAAACCAACTCGCGCGTACGCGTACATGACGCGTACACGTCACTCTCGAAATAAGCCATCGACGCGGACGCGGCATGCGCGCGTACGTGCGGATGTCCTTCCTTCAACACATCTCTTTTCTTCTCCTCTTTCCATTTCTTTCCTTATCCTTTCTTCTTCCCTTCTTCTACCCCTCATCTAACACTCCCAAACACCATTCATAACCATTTATTTTAGTTAGTTAAATAGTTAGCTAGTTAGTTGATCAGTTAGTTAGTTTCATTTTCATTTCATTTTCTATTTTTTCGTTATAAGTGTTGGATTATTAATCTTGTTTACTATCTCCTGCTGCTGATAATTGATAGGTTGTTAGTTTAACATCCATTTTTTTTATTTCAATTGTTGGTTTCTATTGTTGAGGTTATATTTTGCTACTTGGTTTTGAGTTTTTCATGCTTACCTTTTAAGGATACCAAGTGATGAGAATTGCCTTCGAGCTTGTAACTCTTCTTGAATTACATGATTTGGCCAACATGTGATTTGAACCCTATTCTTTGATTAGGCAATCTCTTGATATTGGATGTTGAGCATTTACTTTAATATATTGTGTTTCATGATTATATGAATCCATATGCTTTTTAGCTTGAAGGCTCTCATGCTTCTTTAATGCTTGTTTACCTTACAAGTTTACTTAAAGCATCTCAAGCACACTAAGATAAGTGAAGTGCATACTTCTTTTGTGACATCGTTTTTATGCTAATGTGTGTTCAAAAAGCGCGCAATTTAGAATTCACACATTCCTATTGTCATTAATGTCACACTAATTCACTCACTCAATTCTAGTAATTAGTACCTCATTCCAACAATGTATACTTCCTTGCTTTTTGTATTTTCTTCTCTTATGGTGTTATATTTTTGTTTTTTCATGATTGACGCACCACAAGTAAAATTGAAGCGGAAGAAAGAACGTGCAGCAACAGGTTGATCTACCAGCTGAAGGTAGCAATCCGGAGAGTCGCCGTACCCCCTTACTCATCTTTGAGTGCACCGAGGACGGTGCAAACTTTTAAGTGTGGGGAGGTCGTCCGACCGATCGGCGATTTTGGGTGACAAATTTCTAATTCCAACACTTTTGCATTTTATTTTAGGTTTTTAGGATTTTTACTTGTATTTTCTTATTTTTGTATATATATACACAATAAGCTTAGTCAAAATGATGAAATTTTTTGAGAAATTATCTATAGGGCACCAATTGATTTGAGTGAAAACTTTTCATAGAACTTGCTTGAATTATATATATTATGGATAATGTTTTTGAGCTAAGAACACAAGCAAGTGAGATTTGAGCCTAATGGTGTGGTTACATTATATAGCCACTTATTTTTCCTTCTTGTGTGCATTATTCTCTTTCTATGATTGTAACTTTGATTTGTTTGATTCTCTATGTCCATTATTTTGTGTATTCATACATTTATATGATTGAGGCCATCGTTTCATTTAGCTCACTTACCCAAATAGCCTTACCTTTTATCTTCCATTGTTAGCCAATTTGAGCCTACGATTAACCCACTTGTTCTTAATTTAGCACATTACAAGCCTAAAGCGGAAAACAATAAATGTCCTTATTTGGATTTTTGATTAGCTTAGGCTAGTGTGTGTGTATCATTCAAGTGTGGGAACCTTGGGACATTGGGAGAATAAAAGGGTAGTTTTGTATTTTGTTGTAAACATTGGGAATTGGGTGCATGCTCATGTTTTAAGCAAATGTAAAACCTTATGCATTGATGTTTTTGTATATATTGCAAAGCAAAAGAAAGAAAAATTAGAAAGACGAAAGAAAAAGAAAAAAATATGGAAAAGAAAAGAAAAAAATAGAAAAAGAAAAAGAAAAAAAATAAAAGGGGACAAAATGCCCCAAAGCAAGTGAAGCTCAATAAAATCAATGCATATGTGTTGTGAAATGAAAAGAAAATGCATGAGCAGATGAAAAAGTGAAAAATGGGTAGTTAGATTAGAACTTAATTGTATAGGATGTCATAGGCTAGGTGGGAAGTCTAAGCTTATCAAAGATTCAAATTTCAAGCTCACTTAACCATATATGCATCCTACCTTAACCCTAGCCCCATTACAACCAATAAAAAGACCTCATGATACTTGTATGCATGCATGAAATAAATGTTGATTGTTAGAAGAAAAACAAATCTTGGAAAGTATGATTAGGAAAGAATTGATTGAATCAATCCTACACACTTGAGCGAATAGAGTGCAAACACATCCGGTGAGGGTTTGATGCTCAATTACATGTTTTCACCTATGATCATCATTCTTCATGCAAGTTTGTAAAATTATTTAATAGCTCAATTCAATTGTGGTTTGGCATGGTTGTTAATACCTTTAGCCCTTGTGCATATATGCTTCTTGGACATTGATTTATTTTGACCAAGCAATTGCATTCATGTAGATAATTGCATATAGTTTAGGTTGCATTTAGTTAGATTTCATTGAATAAATGTCGATGCCCCTTTGCTTTCTCTTGGTTTAAGCATGAGGACATGCTTGGTTTAAGTGTGGGGAGGTTGATAAACCCCATTTGTAGGGTTTATCTTATGGCTCATTTAAGGGATTTTATAACCTTTTACCCACATTTATTCAATGAAATAGCATGGTTTTATAAATTCTCCTTTAATTGTGCTTAATTGTTTAATCTTGATTTACCTTTGATTCCATTAGATGCCTTGATATGTTTGTTAAGTGATTTTAGATTTAGGAGGCAAAGATTGGATCAAGGAAATGAAGGAAAAGCATGTAAAAATGGAGAACTCATGAAGAAATGAAGGAATCGCAAAAGCTGTCAAGCCGACCTCTTCACACTTAATCGACCATAACTTGAGCTACAGAGATCCAAATGATGCGGTTCTAGTTGCGTTGGAAAGCTAACATCCGGAGCTTCGAAATGATATAAGATTTTCCATATTTGCATCAAGTTTAGGGGGGCACGCACGCGCCGATTTGCACGTGAATTATTAAAAGCAAAGTAGTGGCCAGCGAATTCTAAAGCCTTGTGGGCCCAATCCAACTCATTTTCTGATGCTATTTGACCTAAGGATTGAAGAGGGATGAGACATCTAGTCATTAGTTTAGTTTTCACATGCTTTTAGTTAGTTTCTAGAGAGAGAAGCTCTCACTTCTCTTTAGGATTAGGAGTAGGTTAGATCTAGATTAGGAATTCTTAGATCTAGGTTAATTTCATGCTTTGATTTACTTTTCCTTTTTCAATTCTTCTTCTTCTACCTTTTCTCTCTCTAGTTTAGCATTTAATTCTTGTAATCCTTTACTTTTATGTTCATGCACTTTTATTTCTTCTATTTTCATTTAAATGCAATTTATATTTTCATGTTCCTTTATTGTTCATTTGATTTGTTGTTGTTTAATTTCTTGCAATTGAGTAGTGTAGATTTACTTTCCTTGCACTTTTTACTATGCTTTCCTTTGATGCCTTCCAAGTGTTTAATAAAATGCTTGGTTGGATTTTAGAGTATAATTTTATGTTCTTGTCTTGGAAAGGTAACTTAGGAACTCTCGAATTACTAATGTCCAAGTGATTGACGATTGGGAGCCATTAACGCTAGATCTCACTAATTGATTTGGTGGAGAACTAGGACTTATGGTCTTGGATTGACATATCTCACTTGACTTTCCTTTATTAGTTAGAGGATGACTTAGTGGGGTTGATCCTTGCCAATTCTCATGTTGTGGTTAGTGATTAGTATAGAGATCCTTGACCACCAACCTTTGCCAAGACCTTTTTAGTTGTTAGTTTATTTTCATTGCCATTTACTTTTCATGTTTCTTATCCAAAAACCCCAAAATACCTCATAACCAATAACAAGACACTTCATTGTAATTCCTAGGGAGAACGACCCGATGTTCAATACTTCGGTTTATAAATTTAGGGGTTTGTTACTTGTGACAAACAATCTTTTGTATGAAAGGACTATTGTTGGTTTAGAAACTATACTTACAACGAGATTTCAATTGTGAATTCTAAACCACACAAAAGTCTAATCATCAGCTTCTGCAGGCATTTTCTTTAGGTAGAATGGTCCAGTGACATCTTTGATAGCTCAAACAGACCATCATGGAATATATCCAGGATGGTCCATTCTGAAAGCATGTCAGAAGGACACTTTTTGGTCAGTTCCTTGTATCTCTCCCAAGCTTCATAGAGGGATTCACCTTCTTTCTGTTTGAAGGTTTGAACATCCACTCTAAGCTTGCTAAGCTTTTGAGGAGGAATGAACTTGGCTAAGAAATCTGTGACCAGCTTATCCCAAGAGTTCAGGCTATCTTTAGGTTGAGAGTCCAACCATACTCTAGCTCTGTCTCTTACAGCAAATGGGAAAAGCATAAACTTGTAGACCTCAGGATCAACCCCATTGGTCTTAACAGTATCACAGATTTACAAGAATTCAGTTAAGAACTGAAAAGGATCTTCAGATGGAAGTCCATGAAACTTGCAATTCTATTGCATCAAAGAAACTAATTGAGGCTTTAGCTCAAAATTGTTTGCTCCAATGGCAGGGATTGAGATGCTTCTTCCATGTAAGTTGGAATTTGGTGCAGTAAAGTCACCAAGCATCTTCCTTGCATTGTTATTATTTTCGGCCATGTCTCCTTCTTTTTCGAAAATTTCAGTAAAGTCCTCTTCAGAGTGTTGTGTTTTAGCTTCTCTTAGCTTCCTCTTCAGAGTCCTTTCAGATTCCGGATCAGCTTCAACAAGAATGTTCTTATCCTTGCTCCTGCTCATGTGAAAAAGAAGAGAACACAAAAGAAAGTATGGAATCCTCTATGTCACAGTATAGAAATTCCTTATGTAAGTATAAGAAGAGAAGAGTAGCAAAAAGAAACAGATAAGAATCTAAATACAGGGGAGAGGAATGGGTTCGAATTCTTGAGTGAAAGAGGGGTGTTAGTAGATGAATAAATAAACAGAAGGGGATGAGAGATGAGAGAATTCGAAAATTAAACAAAATTAAAATAAAAGTATTTTTGTTTTTTTTAATTTAAAATTAAAATTAAAATTCAAAATTAAGAAAAGAAATAAAATTAAAATTAAAATTTAGAATAATTGGTTAATTAAAAAGGAACTTTGAAAAATGAGGAAGGTGATTTTTGAAAATTAGAGAGAGAATTAGTTAGGTAGTTTTGAAAAAGATATGATTGAAATAGTAAACTTTTTTAAAATCAAACAAAAAGTCTAGTAGTTAATTGAAAAAGATTTGAAAATCAATTTTTGAAAAGATAAGGAGTTAGAAAAGAAGTTAGAAAAGATTTTGAAATTGATTTTGAAAAAGATGTGATTGAAACTTATTTTGAAAAAGATTTGAAAAAGAAATTTAAAAAGATTTGATTTTGAAAGTTAAAGTTGATTACTTGACTAACAAGAAACAAAAAGATATGATTTAAAATTTAAAGATTGAACCTTTCTTACAAGTAACAAACTTAAAATTTTTGAATCAATCACATTAATTGTTAGTAAAGATTTTGAAATTATGAAACAAAATAAGAAAAAGATTTTTGAAAATCAATTTGAAATTTTCGAAAATATAAAAGAAAAAGTGAAAAAGATTTGATTTTTGAAAAAGATTTGAAAAAGATAGAATTTTTAAATTGAAAATTTGATTTGACTCATAAGAAACAACTAGATTTTAAAAATTTTTGAAAAAGTCAAGTCAAATATTCGAATTTTATGAGAAGAAAAGGGAAAGATATTTTTTTGATTTTTGAATTTTTAATGATGGAAGAGAAAAACATGAAAAAGACTCAATGCATGAAAATTTTGGATCAAAACAAATGATGCATGCAAGAACACTATGAATGTCAAGATGAACACCAAGAACACTTTTAAGATCATGATGAACATCAAGAACTTATTTTTGTAAAATTTTCAAGAAAAGAAAACATGCAAGACACCAAACTTAGAAATTTTCAAACTTTAGACACTAACAAATTGAAAATGCATATGAAAAGCAAGAAAAGACACAAAACAAGAAAATATGAAGATCAAACAAGAAGACTTACCAAGAACAAATTGAAGATCATGAAGAATGCAATGCATGAAATTTTGAAAAATGCAAGAAAGAGATAAACATACAATTGACACCAAACTTATGACTTGACACTAGATTCAAGCAAGAAACATCAAATTATTTTTTTGATTTTTATGATTTTATTAATTTTTTTTGTATTTTTTTTTCGAAAATTAATTTTGAAAAAGAAAATAAGGATTTCAAAATTTTCAATAAGAATTCCAAGAATCTGCAATGTTAGTCTAAAGCTCTGGTCCAGGAATTAGACATGGCTTACTAGCCAGCCAAGCTTTCAGTGAAAGCTCCAGTCCAAAACACTAGACATGGCCAATGGCCAGCCAAGCTTCAGCAGATATTGCCTACCTCCCATGTATACAACAACTATGTGTGTAACTGCAAAATGGGTGAAGATCAACAAGCTCTTGTGATGATAAGTTGAAACTCCGGTCCAAAAGATTAGACATGGCTTACAGCCAGCCAGGATTCAACAAATCATCATGAAACACTAGAATTCATTCTTAACAATTCTGAAGAAAAATATATTTTTGAAAATATTTATTTTTAAATTTTTTTTTGAAATTAAGAATAATAAAAACGAAAAGCTTAAAATTAAAATAAATTTACCTAATCTGAGCAACAAGATGAACCGTCAGTTGTCCAAACTCGAACAATCCCCGGTAACGGCGCCAAAAACTTGGTGCACGAAATTGTGATCATCAACAATGGCGCCAAAGACTTGGTACTCTCAAACGTGAATCACACTTTGTCACAACTTCGCACAACTAACCAGCAAGTGCACTGGGTCGTCCAAGTAATAAA
>NC_029791.2:70844710-70854011 GCF_000816755.2 Arachis ipaensis | reverse complement strand
CCCCTGTATTAGATATCTAAGAGATACTCATTTTATCTCATCTTCATGTAGAACGGAAGTGGTTGTCAGGCACGTGTTCATAAGTGAGAATGGAGATAAGCGTCACATAATCATCACATTCATCATGTTCTTGGGTGCGAATGAATATCTTAGAATAGGAATAAGCTTGAATTGAATAGAAAAATAATAGTACTTTGCATTAATACTCGAGGAACAGCAGAGCTCCACACCTTAATCTATGGTGTGTAAAAACTCTACCGCTGAAAATACATAAGAACAAGGTCTAGGCATGGCCGAGAGGCCAGCCTCCATGATCTCAGAACTAAACGTCCCAAAGATCCCTGAATACAATAGTAAAAAGTCCTATTTATGCTAAACTAGTTACTAGGGTTACAGAGATAAGTAAATGATGCAGAAATCCACTTCTGGGGCCCACTTGGTGTGTGCTTGGGCTGAGCATTGAAGCTTTCACGTGGAGAGGTCTTTCCTGGAATTAAACGCCAGTTTATAACCTGTTTCTGGCATTTAACTCCACTTTGCAACCTGTTTCTGGCGTTTAACTCTAGAATAGGGCAGGGAGCTGGCGTTGAACGCCAATTTGCGTCATCTAAACTCGGGCAAAGTATGGACTATTATATATTGATGGAAAGCCTTGGATGTATAATTTCCAACGCAATTGAGAGAGCGCCATTTGGAGTTCTATAGCTCTAGAAAATCCTCTTTGAGTACAGGGAGGTCAGAATCCAACAACATCTACAGTACTTCTTCAACCTCTGAATCTGATTTTTGCTCAAGTCCCTCAATTTCAGCCAGAAAATACCTAAAATCACAGAAAAACATACAAACTCATAATAAAGTCCAAAAATGTGATTTTTATTTAAAAACTAATAAAAATATATTAAAAACTAACTAAATCATACTAAAAACTATGTAAAAATAATGCCAAAAAGCGTATAAATTATCCGCTCATCACAATGTCAAGCTAATGACAATAAAAGAGTGCTTCATGGGAGGCAACTCATGCATAGTATCCTTTAATTTTTATGCTTTGGTAGTTAGAAATAAAATGTTTCTTCTTATGCACTCAAAGAAACAAAAATCAATTGTCACAGAAAGTTATTAAGGTTGCATGTAGCCTATGATAAACACCAAGTTTGGTGTGAATAAAGACACTTTATGATAGCTTCATGAGTCATTGATATTAATTGAGTCTATCTAAGTGAATTAATTAATTAATTCTGCAGCATATTGTCACAATCTAAGTTTGGTGTTCACATAAGCTACACAAATATTAAATTTTGAGACAAGCGATTTAATGCCTTTAAGCATAAAGAAACAACATTAATTAATTGTTCTCATTAAGAAGTAGAGTTAGATTTGTCTTCCATTAATTTTTATTATTTTTTTTAAAAGATGAGTTGATGCTTTGTTTTATCTTGCAGGAAAACTAAAAAGAAGGTGTGATGGAAGCAAGGAGGGTATTGGAGCATAGTGGGGTCACATGGGCAAAGGAAGAACCGGACAACATAAGGAATCACATGGCCTGGAGTTTTGTGCCTTGGGAAAGGCACCCTGACATGCATTAGCTAGCTAGGACACCTGCACTCCAAATGTCATGACCAAGCTATAATCACTGCCACAACCAATCTCAATTCTTATCTTCAGTCCACCTCCTCATATGAGCCATCTATCCTTACAATACTCACTAAATCCTCACCTTCCATTTCAAAGTGGCCGAACACAAACCTCCTTTGTCTTGCTCCAATAACTCATTCCATTGCTTTAAATTGGCAAGCAGCTTCCCTTTTGCTCACACATCTTTGCTGTATTCACATATTTGCTTTATTCATCACCAACTCCTCTGTCCAAAACCGAACACACTTTTTCATACACCGCAAGTCACCTTTCTTCTCAAGCCTTGCTCTGTTCAAGATTCTTTTCTCAATTCTACATTATCACTTCAAACCGTATTCATACACCTTATTCTCCCAAACCTTTCTTCTTAGCTTTACTCATAATTTCTCTTGTGCTTGAGGACAAGCACCATTTAAGTTTGGTGTTGGAAGACTCGGCCTTCTCCTCTCCATTCAATGGCCTCACCAAGTTCTAAAAGAAGAAAAGGAAAGCAACTGGCTGAACCACCCACTTATGATAAAAAGAGATTCAAATCTCACTTCCATGAACTCAATTATCATGGGTGGATGGAGAATAAGGAAGTCATCCCCGAAATAGGATTTAGATTGCAGGAAGGTGAATATCCTATAATGAGAGAAGTGATAGAAAAGAGAAGATGGGAGTTCTTATGCGATCCAGAGATAGACATAAGTGCAACCCTTGTAAGGGAGTTCTATGCAAATGCAATCAGTGAAAACAAAACCAGCCCTCCCTACAAGAGTTATGTGAGAGGGATAGAAGTAGACTTCAGCCCAGCAACAATCATGAGGGTTCTACAAATAAGAGCAATACCATTCAGAGAGCCCAGTTTTGAAGAAAGAATGAAGGGCAAAAATGATCCCGATGAGATAGTGAATGATATATGTCTGGAATGTAAAGACTGGGTGAGAGATTCAAATAATAATCCATGCCACTTGAAAAGGATTGATCTCTCACCTGAATGCAAGGGTTGGTATAAAATAGTGAGAAGATCAATCTCCCCCACTGCAAACACTTCAGAAATCACAATCAAGAGAGCAATCATGATACACTGCATAATCAAAGGGGGAAGGGGGATAAATGTGCCATAGCTTATAGCAGACAGCATTCAAGAGCTAGCCGAGGACAGTAATAAATCAACCAGACTCAGCCACTCAAGTACCATATTACGTCTGTGCAATAGGGCAGGAGTGCTTTTTGAGAACCAAGACACAGATTGGGTGAAGGAAGGCAAGCCTATTACTAAGATGAGGATGGACAATGTCAGTAGCACTCAGGGTGAGAGAAGACCTCAGAGAAGAAGAAGGGAAACACAATTAGAAGAGGGACAAGCTTCTAGTACAATTGATTTAAGCCAAATTCAGAGTGCCATTAAAAGACTGTCTCAGCAATATATGAGGGCTCAAGAGCAGCAACAAGAGCAATACAAGGAGTCAGGAGCAGCAACAAGAGCAATATATAAAAATGATGGAACAACAAGAGAATTTCTAGCTAAGGATGATGGATCAGCAAAGGGATTTTCAAGCAAGACTACTGGACCAGCACAAAGAACAATTTGATCAATTCCAAGAGTCTTTCAAAAAAATATCTTATCAACAAGATCAACTTGAAGGGTACCTTGATAACTTGTTGGCTTGGAAAAATATATACCACACAGCTGAGGAGGCTAGACACTTGGACAGAGTGGAATATGATGTGGATACCCAAGCCAAGCTTGACTACCTCATTTTCAGTATGCCTATATTAAATAAGGAGACTATACCATACCTACAGATCAAGCCACTAGAAGGACAACTAGCAAGAGCAAGAAAAAACGGGGAAAGAATGAAACAAAAATTGAAAGATGCTGGACTGTGGGATGAGGTAGAACAAACTGGAAAACGACAAGAGGAAAACAAAAAGAAAAAGTAGTAGTCAAAGAATAAAGAGAAGAAAGGAGAATCAAGCAAAGGGAAGGGCTACAAGAACTAGAGGTGGTGAAGCTCCTTTCATAGTGTTAGTAAATAAGGAGGATGCATATCTGAAAAATGATATGCCTTCCAAGTTTTTTTTTATGTTCTGCACTTTTATGATTGGTTGTTTTACTTGTGTGACACTCATATCTGTTTAGCATAGTTCCTTTGTAGCTTAATAACTTGTGTGACACTCATTTCTAGTATGCCTATATTAAATAAGGAGACTATACCATACCTACAGATCAAGCCACTAGAGGGACAACTAGCAAGAGCAAGAAAAAACGGGGAAAGAATGAAACAAAAATTGAAAGATGCTGGACTGTGGTATGAGGTAGAACAAACTAGAAAACGGCAAGAGGAAAACAAAAAGAAAAAGCAGCAGTCAAAGAATAAAGAGAAGAAAGGAGAATCAAGCAAAGGGAAGGGCTACAAGAACTAGAGGTGGTGAAGCTCCTTTCATAGTGTTAGTAAATAAGGAGGATGCATATCTGAAAAATGATATGCCTTCCAAGTTTTTTTTATGTTCTGCACTTTTATGATTGGTTGTTTTACTTGTGTGACATTCATATCTGTTTAGCATAGTTCCTTTGTAGCTTAATAACTATAATGCTTGATATCTCACAGCACCATACTCTTGAAAAATTGCTTGCACTCAATATTTCTAGGAATGCAAACAGAAAACATTTCTTTGAAAAGAAGGATTGAAGAATCCCAAAAAATGTTGAGGCAAGTAAAAGATTAAGAGGAGTGGTGGTTCTGATTGTATGATTATGTATTGAGGTTGCATGTTTGTGAAAACCTGTGTGGGAGCTCATAGGCAAGAAATGAAATTTGGAGGAGTGTTATGGAAAATCTCAAAAATCTATTGATCCAAGAAGCAATAGTAAAAGAAAACAAAAGAGAAAGAAAAACAAAGAACAAGCCCAAGGCTCTGAGCATCAATTACTAGGAATTAGAAGAAAGATACAAAAACTCAAAGAGTTAATATTCTAGTGACATGCTTGTGGTGGGTTTGTGTCAAAGAGAGAGGTCTGAGCTAGTAAATCCTAAGGGGTGCTTCATCACCTAATACCTTAATCCAAGTGGGTTGGGAGTATTGATTGAAAACTTATCTTAAAGGGCCACTTTGAGACATGACACCTAGAGTCAAGGCTGAGATGAATAAATGCCGCTTCAAGGTGACTATCTATAAAGAGATTTCCATAATACAATTCGAATGAAAGTCCTAAAACCTAAGACTTCAAAATATAGGGACTAATGAGCACTGGAATCCTTACATGAGCATATAATTCATAGTTCACCCCACTATCACTTAATCACTTCACTCAGCAAGGCATTATGAGCTATCCTTCAATCCATTCCAAGTAAAAGAAACTTGTGTGCATAATTCTTTTCTTGCGTGAGGACAAGCAAGGTTTTAAGTTTGGTGTTGTGATGCATTCGCAATTTGTTTTAGATTAGCTAGTTAGTTTAAGTAGTTTTAGCTTAATATCATGCATTTTATTCAAAATAAAAAAGCATTTGAATGAAGTTCTCATTATACATTAATATGTCAAAGGCTAAGTGATTTTGTGGTTGATTCTATGCAAATGACATAAGGAAAGTGTTAAATACTTGAATTTTAAAAATTTGAGATGCAGAGCTTTGATGAGATGTTGTTTTGTGATCATGGCAGGGGAGATAAGCGCTACGCTCATTTGAAGAACGCTACGTTCCCCTGCAGCACACCCCTAGGCGCTACGCTCTCTTTCAAAGAGCGCTACGTTCTTCAGCGACGCATACACGTATGTGACGCGTACGCGTGGAACAGCATCTTCGAAGGGCCACGCATACGCGTGGATAACGCGTTCGTGTGAGAGGGATCTACGCTCTTCAGCCAAGAGCGTTACGCTCTTTTTCAAAGAGTGCCTGCGACAACCTTCAAAGTTGGATTCAAAGTTTGGCTGGCGACGTGTACGTGTCAGTGACGCGTACGCGTGGGTGTGGCATTAGTGAAGGGTCACACATACGCGTGGATATGTGAGCGCTATGTTTTCCTGAAAGCGCTACGTTCTCCTGGAGCAGGGTATCTTTTTCCAGGTACAAACTTACAAGTTCACCTGAAGCAGCCATTGAACTAGTATAAATAAGGTACATTTGGAATCATGAAGGACTTCTTCTGGATCTTCTTTTTTGGTTTCTTTTTCTTTTCAGATCTCTTTTGTACTTTTGCACTTTTGAAATTTACCTTCTGCTGAGACTCTACTTTCTGTTTACAATTTTATTTTCCAGTTCTGAATTTTACTTTTCAGTTTTCATTTTGTTTTGTTTCCAGTTTTATTTTCTCTTTCTTTTCTATTTTTAGTCTAATTTCCAATTTGAGAATTTTGTTTAAACTTAGAGCTATGAATCACTGAACCCTATTTTCACTAGGGAGAGGAGCTCTGTTGGTTTTCAATGAATTAATACTTCTTCTTTTCTTCTCGATTCAATTACTATCGAGAGAGGGATTGAATCTATTTGAATTGTGTGATAAACTTGAGAAAGGAGTCATAGAATTCAGTTTGGGATTTATCCTCTCATGATTCTCCTGATTGATATATTCTGGGTTGGTATGTGAGATGTAACCACCCTGAATTGAAATCCTGAGAGTTATGTGGTCTTTGGATTAGAAACTGAACTTCATCTCTTCTCATGACCAATTAGATCACGAGAGTGGCAATTGATTGTGTTGAGAGAAATTGAGTCACCAAGAGATTGGGACTTAATTATTTACAATCTTCCATAGATCTATTCATATGATTGAGAAGGAATTGATCACCATTAATTCATGAGAAATCAACATCTTTGATCCCTAGTGATCTCACCCATTATCAATCTTTACTTCTATTCTTTTAGATTTCATGTTACCCAGTACCCAATTCCCTTGTTTACATTCTTGCAATTTACAATTTCTGTCAATTACATTCAGCTTTTACTTACTTGCAATTTAAGCTTCAGTCATTTACATTTCAGTTCTTATTTTCTTGCACTTTAAGTTTCTGTTCTTACATTTTCAATCATTAATTTTATTCTCATTTACTTTTAGTCATTTAAATTCATTGTCATTTATATTCCTGCATTCTACTTTCATGCTTAAGTTAACAAGAAACCATACCAAAAATTGTTTCCCTAACTAGAGCATCATTTAACTAAAATTGCTTAGTCCACCAATCCTCATGGGATCGATCTCACTCTTAGTGAGTTTTATTACTTGATGCGACCCGGTATACTTGCCGATAGTAATTACGTAATAAATTTAATTTTTACGTATCAAGTTGACAACATTCCAATGGAAGATTCACATGAAAGGGGTCGACAAACTTGGCAAGACTATGCCAGGCAATGAAGACAAAAGATGAGCGAAGAACAGAGGCAGCAACACCTTGCCAGAAGGCGTGCCTGTTACTGAGAGAGTATTAGACGAGGAAAACAAATCGATACATCGAGTGGAACTAACATGACAACACCATTACAAGATATCACAAATACACCCGTTCATCAATATTCTGTATCAGGTACTCTAAGTTATACTTCCCATTAATAAATTTATGTTGTTAGTTTATCATTTAATATAAATTATTTTTTACGATATATCTATATTACTGTACTTAGTACCAATTATATATAATTTATCTCTTGAGTGTACCCTTAAATGATAAAATTACACTATTTTCATCTTAGTAATAATTTTTCTAAATATACAGATACTCACAATAACAGCGGAGCTGGTTCAAGTAATATACCGAATGGTCCAAATATGGGTACTTTTATTATTTGGTCCAAATATGGGTACTTTTATTTAATAGGTCCAAATATGGTCCAAATATGGGTACTTTTATTTAATTAATAATAATTTATTTTTCTTTAAATTTTAATTCAATAAATCTTTTATTATTTGCCTAAATAATATTACTATAGATATTATTATATTGTCTTAATGTACTTTACATAATTATAATCTCAATTATTAGATAATTTAATAATTTTTAATATAATATTATATACGTATAAAATTTATATAACTGTATTATTATAAGAAAAATATATATGTTTAATATTTAATAATATATTTGTTATTAAATTTTCTCACTTTATAACAAAAAAATTTAGTAGATAATTCTGGTATATTTTTTTATTTTTCTTTCTACAATTTAATTTGTCATTTAATTTGAATTATTTCTACAATATATCTATGTTAATGTACTCTTAGTACTATTTATCTGTAACTTATCTAACGAGTGTACTCTTAAGTTCTCAACATAGATTATTTCTATACTAATAATAAATTTTTTAAATATTTAGATACTCATAACAAAAGTGAAACTGATTCAAGTAACGGAACGAATGGTAATAATATGGATAGAAATCTTGTATATATATTTAATTAATAATAGTTTATTTTTTCTTAAATTTTGATTCAATAAACCTTCCATTAGTGTCCTAAATAATATTATTATAAGAATATAAAATGTTCTCACCATATCATTATAAAAAATTATATTAGATATATGTTTAATAATATAAATTTTTTCATTGTATAACAAAAAAAAATTAGTTGATAATTTTAATATTTTTTTTTTGCTTTTTCTACTAAAAAATAGATATATTAGAAGTGGCAATTTTTTCACTACATAGATTTAAATTGATAAATTTACTATTTAATATAATTATTATGCTACGAATTTAATATAATTTTTATATTCATGAATTATTTATCTCTAAAGAATAATTATACACTATAAAATATAATCATTTAAAGTACACCATTTTCGTTCCAATAATATGATTGCTATTACTCAGATGCGCATAATAATAGTGGTCAAAGTAATATCCAATAGAATTTTATATTTCATATCTTTTTTAATATTCTACAATTCTTTTAAATGTTTTATTTAATACACTAAAAAGGTTCAAATATTTTTAATAAATATATATAACATTGTAAATTATAAATGATAATTTTTTCACTTAATAAATTTATTATATGGTTACACTTGAATCATTTTTTAAATGATATCTTTTTACAGGAACTCAAACTACGTATCATGTATTTGTATTTTACGTGCGACTATTTATTTTTTTTAGTTATTTAGAGTTTGAATAATGATAATATTAATGGGTATTCTACGTATTTTGTTGCTTCCAATCAATTTAATTTTGTATGCTTTGTTTCTTATAAAGTAACCTTTCAATTACCACTGATACGGTATAAAATTAATTCAATGAACAATTCTATAATTTTGTTAATGTGTTCTTTTTAAATACTATCAGAAATTGATAAAAATAGATCTGATCAAAGCAATAGATGTGAAGAAAATATAATTGGTTAGTATTCTACTTTTTTTCTTTATATTTAGTATTGTGACACAATTTTAATAGATAAATAAATTTATAAAAAAAATTATTATTTTATTCTTATATGTTAGCATATTAATGTATTCATAGTAGACATTAAGTGTGAGTATAATTGATGTTAAAAATTTTATTTATTTAAGATCATTACAAAAACTAATTATAAGAAAGAGTGAGAGTGCCTAACAAAAAAAAATTAAAACCTATATACAAAAAATTTTATAAAAACCAAAATGATACTTAAAATATTCATTTACCAATTAAAATGAAAAATATGTAAACTTTAACGAAAACGAAAAAAATAGTAAATTTAAAATGCT
>NC_029791.2:70823861-70830589 GCF_000816755.2 Arachis ipaensis | reverse complement strand
TTGAATTATTTCTACAATATCTCTATGTTAATGTACTCTTAGTACTATTTATCTGTAATTTCTCTATCGAATGTACTCTTAAGTTCTCAACATACATTATTTTTAATTTAATAATAAATTTTTTAAATATTTGAATACTCATAATAAAAGCGAAACTGATTCAAGTAATAGATCGAATGGTAATAAATATGGGTAGGACTCTTGTATATTTATTTAATTAATAGTAATTTATTTTTTCTTAAATTTTAATTCAATAAAACTTTCATTATTGTCCTAAATAATATTATTATAAGAATAAATAAAATGTTCCCAGCCGTATCATTAAAAAAAATTATATTAGATATATGTTTAATAATATAATTGTAACTTAAATTTTTTCAGTGTATAACAAAAAAAATTTGCATATAATTTTGATATTTTTCTATACTTTTCCTTCTAAAAATTAGATATATAAGAAGTGGCAATTTGTTCACTACATAAATTTAAATTGATAAATTTACTATTTTTAATATAATTAGAAAATGGATTAATACAGATAGATTTACAGACAGATTTAGTCTTTATTACAGACGGAATTTTGGTTACCGATGGATTTTGTCCCTCTGTAAAAGCCCCGTCGGACATTATTTACCGACAAATTTTTTTCCGTCGAAAAATTACTGACGGATTTTTACCATTTACCGACGGATTTTTCCCTCTGTAAATTCTCCATCCATTTCCCGAAGGCGACGAACTTTCCGATGGATTTTCCGTCTGTAGTTACAGACGGATTTTCAGACGGATTTTCTGTCTGTAATTATAGACGAATTTTTCGACAGATTTTCCGTCTGTAATTTGAACTTTTGGAAAATCATCTCACATTCTGATTACAGATAGAAATCCATCTGTAAATTCGTCTGTAAGATAAAATAGAATATTTTTTATTTTTCTAATTACAAAATAAACTTGTTTTCATACAAAATAAATATAAATTTAATACAAATTTTTATCTAATTTATATTCGAATATTTATAATATTTCAAAAAAAAATAAACAAATTCATCGTATTATGAAGTACTATAAACAAGCAAGTCAATATAATTCAAAATATAAACAAAATAGCGGCTGCGGCAGTGTTGCGAGAACCTCTATGACCCTTGACACCTTTACCCTTGACCCGAGGAGCCATGACTTACATATATATTAAAGACAATATTAAAACAATATTAAAGACAAATAAATACTTTATTATCTGATATTTATTTCTGAGCAACCCAGCAATGATTTCTGTGCGTGGCTGCACACCACACAGTGTAATGTGTTGTAGATCCGATTGGATATTGAGTGAGAGACTCTAATCAATTATTTAAACAAGTTAAGATGGTGATTCAGGATATAGCTGTCTCCAATTTTTAGTCCTTATCCTCTGTCTATCCCCTAATAACAAGTGTGCCACAAGTTATACTTACCATTACAAAATGTAATGTGATGTACCACCGTCTACATACATTTATTATTCATTTTTTAAATAAATAATAAAAATAAATGCGATATTTAAATATTTATCTCATTGAAGAGACCAAATAGTGAAATTCAGTTACAAAAAACATGAATTAGTCTATTTTATAATACTTGGATTGGTAAGAGTCTTGATGGGCCACCCTAATCCCTAATCTCCTAACATGACCCTACCTGAATCATTGAGTCAACTATATATACTAAGTTCAGCTATAATCAATTTCCATCCATATTATCAATTAGTCAACAGAATATTCCATGTTTTCTATAAACTCCTCAACCTTGTCATAAAACTCAGGTTTAATACCTCTTCTTGTTAGGTTCAACCTATCATACATCCACACTCGATGGTGCCAAGACATTTTTTACAAATTCGATATTTTTAGTACCTATAAATCATCCAACACAAGCAATATTTCATCTATCATATAACATCCTATCAATATTTAACCATATCAATATTTTCAATGCAATACAAGTAGCAACACAACACAAGTAATATTTCATTTATCATACAATACCCTAGAAATCAATGAAGTTTACAACACAAGAATTGTACTAACCTTAACTCCAAGCAAAAATTTGAAGGGATTGGACCAAAAATCTCTGAGCGAACACACAAATTAGTCTTCTAATAATCAACTACTATGCAATGACAGAGAGAGAGAGAGAGAGTGTGTGTTAGAGTATTATTTTTATAAAATCAACACACAAATTTATGAATATTTATAAAATAATATTTCAAGATTAAAGTAATATATATTTGACTAAAATATCTTTTACTAACTATATATAAAAAAGAAAATTAAAGATTATAGATAAGTTTATAATTCTTATGTGAAATCGTGTCCAGCAAGTCAAGAATTTAGAAGAAACAAGAAGAGAATGTGTATAGATTGCAGAACGGTGAATCTCAAAGGAATAGAATGATAAATGAAGTTATTAATTAAAAATTATTAAATATTTTAACATATTTAATTAAATTATTATTTAACGTTCTTAACTAATAACTTCTTTAATAATATAGGAAACGCTTGAGTACTTTCAATTTGTATATCAGCAAGTTCAATTTCTGGGGTCTAATAATTATGCATGCCTAATTAAGAAACTAAATTAAATTAAATAAACTAAGGTCAGGAATGCATGCATTTGGCAGTAGTTCAACCCGTTTGAGAGAGTAACATATATTAATTACTATGACAATAACAAAACAACGTGAAGTGTGTGGGAATTGATGATGATTTCCAAGTACTGACAAACAAATCAAAGTATAGTGTGATAAAGATACGAACTAAATTAATACAATAAAATGGAAACTAGGTAGTAAGCTACATAGCAAGCTCTTTCATATATTTATAGTAGTTAGTCTGATGCATAAAAGTAATCAAAATATGAAATAATCATGTTATTATATATAAGCAGAACAATCAATCCTCATCAAGTAATAATCTTACATATAAAATTAACGCCTAGTCCAACATTGCTAGTCACAAATAATTAATATAGAAGGCATGTATATAGAATTGGCCATCATCTTAAATTTCTGCAGAATGTAACTAACTAAATCAAATTCTGCAGGAACAAATTCTAAAGGAACAAGTTCTACATGATAAAAGGAGCATCTGGATGGAGGCCATTCTCATTTGACTTGTCCTGGAAGTACATTGTCTTCCTAAAGTTAGATAATCAATTCACAAAATGAAAATCCTTACTGAGGATAAGAAATGCTTCAGTTAGTACATACGCATATATAATATTATAATATAGTATACTTGTATTATATTGCATATTCATAGCCGGTTAACAGAACTAATTCTTAGACCGTCATAAAATCATATGTTGTCACATAGATAAAAGTGAGGTTTCTTTCAGAAGTGATCCGTGTGAAAGTCATAAGTTTTTGTCTATGTACCAGAACCTGATATTAAGGACAACTTATAATGCCTTATGAATATGATAGATCATAATAATCCTCCATTTTAGACATGGATATTTTGTAATAATCATTCTAATGTAATGAGAGAAAGAGAGAGAGATCATACAATGTTTGGCATGTAAAAGCCTTGGGGAACAGCAAAATAGTGAAGTAAGTAGTATTTTTCCCAAATAGCTAAGCTTCTGTCCAAAACAGATTGGGTCCTCTGCCGAACGCAATCAACTCCCTTTTTCACAAAAACCAAAATAATGGCATGAACCACACTTAGCATAACTATCATACTCTCAAATTTCCATTATCACAACAAAATTAATGCTAACTGGTAAAATTCTGTTCAGTTCAGCAGAACAGTTACCTTTTTCAGATCTTTAGATTTTTGTATGGAGCCTTCAGAGTTCAACTTGGTTGATGCCTCTCTGAAATCATAGAATTACAAAACCGATTAAAACAAACAATGATATTTCAGAATTGAAAGTGAAAAAATAAAGGAGAAAAATGGAGTGTTTGAGGGTGTTACTTACTAAATCAAATTCTGCAGGAACAAATTCTAACAGAAGAAATCAAAGAGCTAAACCAAAAGGTTGTGTGACGCAGCAATGGTCAATGATCTTTCTCTAAAAAATTTATAAGATATAACTCTGATTTACCTTTTTAACTATTTTGCAAATGCAGGGCAACCTTATCCATCAAAAAAATTTGGAACCTTTTAAGAAAGTAAACCTGATGCAGGAAGAAAACACACAATTATGCAGAAAGATAGTCCAGCTTGGTTACTCTATATAGGAAAACACACAATTATGCAGAAAACATTATTTCCTTATGTAAAGGTGGTAGATTTTCATTTATTCTTAGAGCTACCTATAAAACTTGTACATGATAATAAAGTAACAAAAAATGTTGAGCATATGAATGCAAGCAGTTCTGGCCTTACTTTATGCCTCAAAAATTGTACGTTCTGCATATACTCATTACTTAGTAGTTAGTATTATATAAGATTGAATAGATATTTTCCAGAAATTTTTGTGCTAATGTGTATTCAAGAATTCAGATAATGTTTATTGAATCAGATAGCTATTTCTGCCTCGGAAAATAAGATTGTATCTCATGCAGATTCATTACTTAGTATTGTGCAGATTGATGCAGTTTTTATCAGAAAATATCAATTCATCTTTAATATTCATAGTGTTTTCTTCCTCAGAAGAGACTAAATCAAAGGCAAATGCTAGCTTAATCCCAATTAGCTAATTATACGCTAAACACCTGCTTAACATTAAATAATGAAACACCAAAACAATAGTAATTACTTCAGTTGCTTCTTAGTAATTACTTCAGTTGCTTCTTCCTGAAATTAGAATGGGAGATTTGGGAATTCTTACATAGTTATGCTTATGTACAATATAAGTAGCTAAAAATCCCAAATTGCAAATGGACAAGTCAAAGGAAGTCAATAAGTGAAATAAGATAAATGTCGTTAAAATTAGGGTTATATTGAGAAACTCAAGTGGTATTAAAGGGGAAGAAATTGAGATCAGCGTGAAAAAAACTTACAGATTGATGTGAGCGAGAAAACTCGAAATTCATTATGGATCTGCAACCTAGGTGCTCTGTCATGTAAGGGAGAGGTTCGTAAATGCACTAAAAAGAATTAAAGGAAGCAGAGATTAAATCACAAAATCAGAAATGAAATCACAAAATCAAAGGCAAACGCTAGCTTAATCCTAAATAAAAAATGGCGAGGAGCAGAGAATCAGAAACAACGCACGGCGAGGAGGGGAGGAACCCTTCGCGACGGCGATGCCACGAGCTTAACTCAGAACTTCATGCGATAGCGAGGAGAGGAGGAATGATGCGAAGAGGGCCGAGTAGAGCTTCCACAGATGACGAAGGTACCCACGGTCTATCCCCGCCGGCGGCGACAGCACCTTCTACCGGAGGAGAAGAGTTCGAGGGATG
The DNA here is from genome assembly GCF_000816755.2 of Arachis ipaensis. Taxonomy (NCBI): domain Eukaryota; kingdom Viridiplantae; phylum Streptophyta; class Magnoliopsida; order Fabales; family Fabaceae; genus Arachis; species Arachis ipaensis. The sequence continues at coordinate 70,825,203 of NC_029791.2, read as the reverse complement.
AGGGCTGCTGGAAACGTTCAAATGGAGTGTGAATGGGTGGTGATAAAATTAGGGTTACCTCAACATTTCCGATGGAAAATTTAAATTACAGACGGATTTTCCATCTGTAATAATTTAATAAAACGCAGTGTTTTGTCTATTTAATTACAGATGAATTTTTCGTCTATAACCATTTTCCACGAAAAAAAATAATTTTACCGATGGAATTATTGACGGATTCTATTTTCCGTCTGTAATTTATGCTAATTCATTTTTTCTGTTTTCCGCAAAAAATTCCTCTGAAATTTCGTCTGTATTTTCATGGGATAAAATCCGTCGGAAATATCCGTGTGTAATAACTAATTTTCTAGTAGTGAATTATTATACTACCAGTTTAATATAATTTTTATATTCACGAATTACTTATCTCTAAAGAATAATTATACACTGTAAAATATAATCATTTAAAATACATTATTGTCGTTCCAATAATATGATTGCTATTATTCAGATGCTCATAATAATAGTGGTCCAATTGATATCTAAGAGAATTTTACATTTCATATCTTTTTTAATATTCTACAATTCTTTTAAACGTTTTATTTAATACACAAAAAAGGTTCAAATATTTTTCATAAATATATAATATTGTAAATTATAAATGATAATTTCTTCACTCAATAAATCTATTATACGGTTACACTTGAATCATTTTTCAAATGGTAACTTTTTACAGGAACTCAAACAGTCTATCATGTATTTATATTTTACGTTCACTATCTATTTTTTTAGTTATTCAGGATTTGGATAATTATGATATTAATGGGTATTCTACGTATTCTATTACTTCCAATGAATTTAATTTTGTATAATTTGTTTCTTATAAAGTAACTTCTCAATTACCATGGATACTGTACAAACTTAATTTATTGAACAATTTTATAATTTTGTTAATGTGTTCTTTTTACATACTATCAGAAATTTATGGAAATAGATCTGATCAAAACAGTAGATGTGAAGAAAAAATAACAAGTTAGTATTCTACTTTTTTTTTCTTTATATATTTAGTATTGTGACACAATTTTAATAGGTAAATAAATTTATAAAAAAATTATTATTTTATCCTTATATGTTAGCATATTAATGAATTCATAGTAAACATTAAGTGTGAGCATAATTGATGTTAAAAAATTTATTTATTTAAGATCATTACAAGAACCAATTATAAAAAAAGAGTGACAGTGCCTAACAAAAAAAATTAAAATCTATATACAAAAAAATTTATAAAAATCAAAATGATACTTAAAATATTTATTTGCCAATTAAAATGAAAAATATGTAAACTTTAGCAAAAATGAAAAAT
>NC_029791.2:70813992-70821739 GCF_000816755.2 Arachis ipaensis | reverse complement strand
AATAGTAAAAATTAAAATGATAACTCTAGGCGAAAGCATACAAAATAAAAATTATTAGAAGTAATAGAACAAATAAAATATGAACCAATATTATCTTCAATTGTATTACTTCGACCAGTAATATCTAAACATTTAAAACATGAAACAAAACATACAAACTAAAAAATTTAGCCAAAGGCAAAAATCGTCATACCCTATATGAAATAATTAACTAAAAAATGCTATAAGACAACTGATGCAAATGAGAACTTTATACAAAAAAAAATTATGATATATAAAGATAGCATTTTTAAAAAAAAACTTTTATTTATTTCAGACTCAAACTATATTGAATTGACTATTTAATCTAAAAAAAATAGTCCATAACAAACATAATGTTAACATATAACTCAAAAACATATAATGGAACAAGGAAATAATAAATATTTAAAATAATATAATGTTTTTATAGATCGTATGTGGTTTTAACTTGGTTATAACAGTTTCGAATAAAAGGTTTTAAACAAAATGATTTTATTAAAAAAATAAAGTCAAACAGCATCATAATATTATACAGTGTAACAAAATTAAAAAAATTATTGAAACATCACTTAAATATTTGATAGTTACTTATCTCTTTTTTATGATCACTATAATGGAAGTAATTCTTTGTATTTATAATCAACAAAGTACTATTTTTTTAGTTGTTACAAAATTAATCATTTTCTGATTTTCATTATGAATGTAACCAAATATATGTAAATTTAATACGAGTACAGAAATTAGACAAAATGTTCGAGCATCCCACAATTGTGCTTGAAATTTTCAAGAGGATGCAACAATAATTCGAACTCCGCTACCAATCCCAAGGACATGTAATTACTGTAGCGTACGTCTATTTTACCATGAGACGTTCGAGATGTGCTGTAATGGGAGAAAGTCTCTCTTCCCCGAGTAAATGCTCCTCAGGAATTGCTTGAAATCTTCCTGGACCCCTCTGCAGAAGGAAACCGTTTTAGAAAATATATTCGTGGATACAATCATGTATTTTCCTTCACTTCGTGTAGTGTGCACATAGACGAACAACTAGCTATAATAGGTCGTGGTAAATATATATTTCGTGCTCAAGGCTCAATATATCACAGTATAAGGGAATTTTATCCAGATCAAGGCACGCGACCACGTTATTTGCAACAGTACATATATGATACTAATCAGCCACAATATAGTTTTCCAACTACGTTGCAGGTAGCAGCTATAATTGTTGGTGATGATGTTGAAACAATGATTCGTGGGTGAGATATTAAGGTGCAAACTCATACTGGTAGCCTATGAAGGATTTAGGAATTTGTTGGCTATTACGATCCACTATAATATCCACTTCTTTTTCCATTTGGAACTCATGGATGGGATATCAATACTCGAAGTCAAAGTGGTGGCAAAGTATCATGCCGAACATATAATAGCTATATGCTCCAGGCACAAATCCCCATTTCCTACGCAGTATAGACTTCAATAAAATTCTGCCAAAAAATTGTTCAATGTATCTAATCTTTTTTGCAAATTCTTAAAAATTTGTAGATCCATCCCGATGATCATTCCACCGTATTGCAAGCAGGGCGACTACTACAACAATATGTTGTTGATAACTATGTGAAAATTGAAACCGGAAAATTAATATGGGTTTGAACTAGATAGAAGAAATTATGAGCTGAATTATACCAAGGCTTACAAGATGCCTTGAACACAGGAGAAACCAATGCAGGTAAATATTGTTGTATCTAATTCCTACTTCATAAATAATTAAGAATTACCCAAAATAATTATTAAAACTAATAATATTTCTCTCTATATTTGTCTCCAGAAAATGTTGGAAGAAAAAGAACAATATTACCATCGTCGTTCATTGGTAGCCATCGCGACACGACCCAACGATATGAAGATGGAATGACGATTGTTCTTAAAGAGGGCAAGCCATATATTTTTCTCACAATGACATGCAATCCATCTTGGAGTGAAATAACTTCAGAACTCAACCAAGTTCAAACTCCACAAGATCGTCCAGATCTAACAACAAGAATTTTTCAAGCCAAATTTGAACAGCTGAAAGAGGATGTAATTACTAAGGGTGTCTTGGGAAAGGTGAAGAGCTATATTAATGTCATTGAGTTTCAAAAAAGAGGGTTGCCACATGTACATATGTTGCTAATCTTAGAAAACAATGACAAGTTAATTGACCCGGAGCATTATGATAGTTTGGTACGTGCAGAGATACCATCTAAAGAAGTAGAACCACACCTACATGATGCAGTGCTAAAACATATGATTCATGGTCCTTGCAAAACACTTGATCAATCTTCACCCTGTATGAAAAATGGCCAATGTAAACGCAACTACCCAAAAGAGTTCGCAGCAGAAACACGACGAGGTGACGACTCATGTCCGCAATATAAGCGATGATTCGACACACCAGTACCCATCAACCCAAATATCACAGTTGACAATAGATGGGTAGTTCCGTACAACCCTTGGCTACTACTAAAGTATGATTGCCATATTAATGTTGAGATATGTAGTAGTATCAAGAGTATAAAGCATCTCTACAAGTATTGCTACAAGGGTCCAGACCGGGTTGCAATGGAAGTTCACAACGGTTTTAATGTTGACGAGGTCCAACAGTTTGTTGATGCAAGATGGATCGCTGCTCCAGAGGCATGTTGAGAATATTTTAATTTAACCTTTACCGAATGTATCCATTAGTTGAAAGGTTACAAATTCATTTTCCAAATCAACATCAAGTGAGCTTCTATGATCAGTAAACCATTCCTGAAATACTTAATGATGATTATTTCTCTAGAACAATACTCACTGATTTCGTTGCCCTAAATCGTGAGGAGGACCAACAATCTAGGCATCTTCTGTATAGGGAAATTCTAGAGTATTACACTTGGCACAACAAGGAAAAGGAATGGCGTCGACGCAAGACACAGAGGAGATCCATCGGTAGAATTTATACTGTATCACCTTCAGAAGGAGAAAAATTCTATTTGCGTATTCTGTTATCTAATGTTAGAGGACCAATCATTTGGGATGACTTGCTAACAGTGAACGGGGTCCAATATTCGTCCTTCAAGCAATCTGCTCAACACCAAGGATTGTTAGAGAGTGACAGTAGCGTCCATGCGTGTTTGGTTGAGGCTTTTGTTTTACGATTGCCATGTACTTTACGAAGGTTGTTTGCAACCATCTTAATATTTTGTGAGCCTACAGATGTAAGAAGCTTATGGGAGGAATTTTTTCCATATATGGTGGATGATTATCCGTCAACCAGCACTACAACAGCCTTAGTGTTCACAAATCGGCTACTCAGGGATATAAATGATATACTCCTTTAGCATGAAAACAGATTATACAATAGGATTTGCCAGCTCTAACTCATGAAAATGACAATGAAAACTCGATACCCAGAGTTATTCAAGAAGAACTGTTGGTCGAAGTACCTCGGGAAGACCTGTGTTCTATAGAAAGATTGAACAATGACCAATCTAAAGCTTTCAAGTGCATTATGAATACAATTGATTGAAGAGAAAGTGGAGTGTTCTTTGTTGATGGGCCAGGAAGAGCAGGCAAAACATTTCTTTACAGAGCTATAATTACAGAATTGAGAAATAAGGGTCATATTGTCTTGGTAACTGCATCATCAGGAATAGCTGCAACATTATTGCTTGGGGGTCGAACAACTCATTCTAGGTTTAAGATCCCAATTAATGCACAACCATCATCTATTTGCAACATAAGCAAACAATCAGATCTTGCAAAGCTGATTAGACAAACAATGACAATCATCTGGGATGAAGCACCAATGGCAAATAAAGAATCGGTGCAATCATTAAACCGCACTCTGAGAGGCATATTAGCAAACGATATGCCATTTAGAGGAAAAGTGATGGTGATGGGAGGAGATTTCCGCCAAGTACCGCCTGTCGTACCGAAAGGTAGTCAATCACAAATGATTTCAGCTTCTATAGTTAAGTCTCATTTATGGGCTTCCACTAAAATTTTCTATTTGCGACAAAATATGCAATCTTCTAATAACCATGTTTTTGTGCACATTGGTGATGGAATTGAGCCCACCATACATGAAGACTTTGTACGGATACACGCAAAAACGGCAATTCTGTGGGAGGGTGAAACATCGTTACACAAGTTAATAGAAGAAATATTTTCAAACTTACAATCTCATGGGTGGGACGCTTCTTACATGGTAGGGCAATATTGACGCCAAAAAATCATGATATGCAACAACTTAATGATATAATTATCAACCAGTTTCTAGGAGAAAAACAAAATTTAGGCCCAGTTTGGGTAAACAACTTAATTAAGCTAATTTTGAAAAATAGCTTAAATAATAAATGATTATATTAAAAGTAGCTTATAAATAAGTTATTTTGTGTTTGGGTTTTTAGTTCTAAAAGTACTTATTTTATAGAAATGTGATAAAAAGTAGTAACATTATGAGAGAAGTTATTTTTTTTAACTTCTCTATAAGTTCTTAAATAGCTTCTTAGAAAGCTGTAATTTGGTTTTGAAAATTGCACCAGACATTAATACTACTACTTTTCATAAGTCAAAAGCTCAAAAAAAGTTACTTTTGAAGCTTCTCAAACGGGCCCTTAGTCTCATTTCATGAGGTAGAAGGAGATGCTAATAATTTATATTAACAAGAATACCTTAACTCAGTTTCTACAGGCGGGTTGCCACCTCATGTGTTGAAGGTGAAAAAAGGGGAACCTTTGATGTTATTCAGAAACAAAGACCTTAAGGCTTGCTTATGCAATGGTATAAGGTTACTATGTTGTGGAACTTTTCAAAACATGTTGGATGTAGAAATTTTAACCGGCCATCACTGTGGAAGAAGAGCTTTCTTGCCTCGGATAAAACACAAAACCACAGAGAATTCAGGACTGCCTTTTATACTTACCCGGAAGCAATTTCCTGTAAGGTTGAGTTTTGCAATAACAATAAATAAATCACAAGGACAGACCATTCCTAAAATAGGGATCTATCTCTCTAGACATGTGTTTAGCCAAGGCCAATTATATGTAGCTCTGTCTCGAAGTATTTCTCAGTCAACAACAAAATTTTAGTCAAAGAAGGAAAAATAGATGGAACAAGTGGAGAATTTACCAGAAATGTAGTTTTCAAAAAAATATTGTTACCTTCACCACATGTAATTTATATTCTTAGTAAGTGTGTGTAGTTACTTCTTGGTACAATTGAGTCTACATATAATTTTAATCTTTAAATCTTTTTCATTGATATAGATATTTTTGTATACAAACTTCAATTTATTGACGACTAACGACTTATATTTTTTTAATAGACAATTTGATTTCAAAGGAGATCATCAATATCTGCCAGGAGATAAAGACAACGAACTTGAACATCTATTTTACGCCACAGGTACATACTAATTATCATTAACTAAGACATACTAGATATACTAGAAATATATTAACAAATATCAATTACAGGAAGAAGGATTCTAAAGTCTTTGGAGTGCATAGAAAGATGAGCAAGCAATTACATCAATCAAACCAATAGACAATAAAGTAATTTTTTAAATTAATTACTGTCAAAATTGCATTAAATATACATACTTTTATTTCTATGTTAGTAATCATAATCATATGTTATCTAATAGGTTCATTCCCTTCAAATTTATTCTATTGGTTGGGGAGGAACGGTTAAAACAGACAAGACCTAATTCTGAAAGATGATAAAAAAGGAAATACTACTCCAACAACATACAAGAAAATGCAATCATCGTAATTAGAATGTTATTGATATGCCTATTATCTATCCCCTTCTATGTTCTTCTTTTACTATTAAATAAAGGAAAAAAGTATATGCCTAAAATATTAAAAGGTTACTCTGAGATTGTAATGGAGATTATGTTTTCCATGTTAAATAAAGTTACAAAAAATAATTTTAAACCAATGATAATAAATTAAACATTTTTCTTTTTCCAGCAACAAACTCACAGGAGCGGAACCAACTGATGTTAGTAAAGAACAACATTGCAGGTACCTATCATTAGATTAAGAAACCACATAAAATAGAGGTAATATTGGATCATTATAGATTTGAATGCTCTAGAGAGGGTTTAATGGCTTCTTTTGTTGCGCATGTGTAGGAAATCCAATCTCAAACAAGAAATTTCAATTTTACAGGTTTAATTTTTTTTTATTGTTATATTGTCGTTCAAATATAATGAAATTTTTATTGGCATATGGTATATTTTATTGATTTCTAAATTTTGTAGTTCTTCAAGGCTTAAGAATTTATTGTTAAGGAGATGTATGAGGAATTGCTAAAGATTTTTACTCGGTACAAATTCAGAAATTACTTTAGGTTTATCTTAACGTTTTTACTTATAGTTTGATCTATAATTTCCAAAAAAAAGACATAATTATTTTTCTTCTTTACACTTTTTGCAGGCACATGAAAGATTCTTGAAATACAGATCCGTACTTTGGCTTACCACTTAAAGAAAAAGGTCCCTAAATAAAGAAAAAAATATGACTTTTTAATATGGCTCATCTTTTGTAAATAATCATATTTTTATATTTATTTTTATGACTTTGAGTTAGATAAAAGAAGATAATATATTATAATAATTACTATTTTATGAATTATGTTATTAGCAAAAATCATTAAAATAATCAACTTTAAATCCCATAGAAAAAGCGACTGAACATGTGCCTGTTAAGCCGCTAGTATATATAAAGAGAGAAAGAGAAACCCAAAATTGCTAATCCTTATTTGCATAACTCTTCTTCAATTCATAAATCTTTAGCGTCATCTATACTCCATTCAACCTCTCTGCAGCCACTCCCTCGCCACTCTCCCGTCTCACCACATTGTCACCCTTCATCGTTCCATCACCTTCACCGCCTTGTTCTCTATATTCGTGGCATTCCTTTCCACAACTCTGTTGTCATGTCTATTCCCCTCTCTGCTGCTGCATCCCCCACCTCATCCACTGCTTTGTGCTCTGACTCGTACGTGGCGTCCCCACTGCATCATTTTAAAAGAAGTTACCATCTTGTCGTTTAGACTTTTTGTATAAAATCTTGTTATTTTTGTATAGGATGAATACTTTCTATTCTATTTCTATGAAAAATAATAATTAGTCAAAACTATCAGAAAGATGGAGAATGGGGTCCCCGCGAAAAATGGCACCTTATCTTGTGAGGAATGGGGATGGGGAGCAATATTTTCCCACAGTGAAGAATGGGGACAGAGACAAAGAGCAAATCTGGAGGCGAGAATGGGGAGCAGGGAGGCATTTTCTGCCCCACTCTATCCCGTTGACATTCCTAACTTTGACTTAGGTAGGTAATATTCACTTGACATCTACTTTTATTCTGTTGTCTTTAGTTTTTCTACCTTTCTTGACTTTGACTTATGTAGGTAAAATATCAAGGTTTAAATGGGTAGAATAGGAATTTAAAAATGTAAAGATTTAATTGAATATAATAAAATAATATATTTATATATAAAATATATACTTTTTAGATTGTGTTTCATTAATTTAAAATAATCACTACAAAATCGAATTTGATCGATTTACAAAATTTTTAAAATTTTTCTTATTTTTAATTGGTTTATTAACAATTATTTTTTATTCTAAATCGGACTGATGTAATGATGAGTTATCTATTAACCGAATCATTCACCTTATATTTTAGAATTATGATAAAAT
>NC_029791.2:70802924-70813158 GCF_000816755.2 Arachis ipaensis | reverse complement strand
CATATTTTTAGATTGATTTTTTTATATTATTGTTAAATTTTGTAATGAGATCTTTTTTGTGTGAAAAACGTCACAATTAATGTAATATTCTTTTAAAAAATTTGTGGTCAATGATTTAATTAGATTTTTAATTATAGGTACTTTTAAATTGCGAATAAATATTCTCTTTAAATGTAATATTTTTTACACTGGCAAGGACTTAATTACAAAATTAAAAAATAATGTAGGGACTAAATTGAAAGAAAAAAGTATAAAAACCTAATTACAAATTGGGTAAAACTATAGAGACTAACAGAGTAATTAAATCTTTAAAAAAAATAAATTGTTTGTATTTTATTATTTTAAAGATTTAATTACTCTGTTTGGTCTTTATAGTTTTGTCAAATTTACAATTAGATCCTTGATGAGCGGATAATTTATACCCTTTTTGGCATTGTTTTTGCATAGTTTTTAGTTTGTTTTGATTACTTTTTATTATATGTTTATTAGTTTTTATTCAAAAATCACATTTCTAGACTTTACTATGAGTTTGTATATTTTTCTATGATTTCAGGTATTTTCTGGCTGAAATTGAGGGACTTGAGCAAAAATCTGATTCAGAGGCTGAAAAAGGACTGCAGATGCTGTTGGATTGTGACCCTCCTTCACTCAAAGTGGATTTTCTGGAGATACAGAAGCTCCATTGGTGCGCTCTCAATTGTGTTAGAAATTAGACATTCTGGGCTTTTCAGCAATATATAATAGTCCATACTTTGCCCGATATTTGATGACCCAAACTGGTGTTCAAAGACAGCTTAAAACATCTTGGCGTAAAATGCCCAAACTGGCACCAAAGCTGGCGTTTAACTCCAGGAACAGCCTATGCACGAAAAAGCTTCAATGCTCAGTCCAAGCACACACCAAGTGGGCCCCGAAAGTGGATTTCTACACTATCTACACTTAGTTACTCATTTTCTGTAATACCTAGTAACTAGTTTAGTATAAATAGCACTTTTTACTATTGTATTCGTACCATAGAGGGAGACTTTTACCATATTATGCTATTGTTCACGTTTGGAGGCTGGCCTCACGGCCATGCCTAGACCTCTTTTCACTTATGTATTTTCTACGGTGGAGTTTCTACACCCCATAGATTAAGGTGTGGAGCTCTGCTGTTCTTCATGAATTAATGTAATTACTACAGTTTTCTATTCAATTCACGCCTGCTTCTTCTCCAAGATATACTCTCGTACTTAATTCATTTAAGTCAGAATGAAGGGGTGACTCGTGACAAACACCCAATCTTTGTTACTCGCTTAGCCAAGATCCGCGTGCCTGACAACCACAAAGCGGTCTACATGATGTTCAACGTAGTCATTGGATGACAGCTGAAGTATATTCTCTTGGATATCTAATACACGGACCGAGTCCATGAGATTAGTATCTTCGTGGTATAGGCTAAAATTATTATTAGTCATTCCTAGGATCCGGAAAGTCTAAACCTTGTCTGTGGTATTCTGAGTAGGATCCAGGAAGGGATGACTGTGACGAGCTTCAAACCTGCGAATATTGGGCGCAAGTGACAGTGTGTAAAAGGATCAATGGATTTTATTCCGATGCTAGCGGGAACCGACAGATGATTAGCCATGCGGTAGTTGTACCTGGTATTTTTCATCTGAGACGAGAAATCCAACAGTTGATTAGCCGTGCAGAAATCGTAGAGGACCATTTTCACTGAGAGGATCTTACAGCTTGCCATGGAAGGAAGTAACGCATGGTTGGAAGGAGGCAGAAGGAAAGCAGAGGTTCATAAGCAACAAAGCATCTCCAGACGCTTATCTGAAACTCCCACCAATGAATTACATAAGTTACTTTATCTTATTTTATGTTTTATTTATATTTTAATTATCAAAATCTCATAACCAATTGAATCCGCCTGACTAAGATTTATAAGGATGACCATAGCTTGCTTCAAGCTGACAATCTCCGTGGGATCGACCCTTACTCACGTAAGGTTTATTACTTGGACGACCCAGTGCACTTGCTGGTCAGCTGCACGGAGTTGTGAGGAAAGTGTGAGATCACGATTCCGTGTACCAAGTTTTTTGAGCCGTTGTCGGGGATTGTTCGAGTTTGGACAACTGATGGTTCATCTTGTTGCTTAGATTGAGTAATTTTATTTTATGTTTACGCTTTTTATTTTTATTTTCGAAAAATTCAAAAAAAAATTTTGTTCTTTAGAATTTTTAAGAATGAATTCTAGAGTTTCAGATGATATGTGAAGCCTGACTGGCTGCTAAGCCATGTCTAATTTTTTTTTGGACTGAGGCTTTCACTTATCACTGCAGGAGCTTTTTGATTCCCATCAATTTGGCTGTTGAATGTAATGCTCTGCTGAAGCTTGGCTGGCCATTTGGCCATGTCTAATCTTTTGGACCGAAGCTTTCACATAAAGCTTGGCTGGCTATTTAGCCATGTCTAAATTTTTGGACCGAAGCATTAGACTAACATTGCAGGATTCTTGGAATTCTTATTAAAAATTTTGAATTTCTTTATTTTTTTTCCAAATAATTTTTGAAAAATACAAAAAAAAATTAATAAACCATAAAAACAAAAACATTTTGTGTTTCTTGTTTGAGTCTTGTGTCAAGTTTTAAGTTTGGTGTCAATTGCATGTTTTTTCTTTTTCTTAAATTTTCGAAAAATATATGCATTGTGTTCTTCTTTGATCTTCAAATTGTTCTTGATGATTTTCCTTGTTTGATCTTTGATTTTTCTTGTTTTGTATCTTTTCTTATTTTTCTTGTGCAATTTCGAATTCATAGTGTCTAAACAATAAAAATTTTTTAAGTTTGGTGTCTTGCATGTCTTTCTTTTCTTAAAAATTTTCAAAAATATGTTCTTGATGTTCATCATGATCTTCAAAGTGTTCTTGGTATTCATCTTGACATTCAAAGTGTTCTTGCATGCATTTTTGTCTTAATCTTAAATTTTTATGTCTTGTGTAATTTAGTTGTTTTTCTCTCTTCTCATTAAAAATTCAAAAATAAAAAATAATATCTTTCCTTTATTTTACTAATAAATTTCGAAATTTTGAGTTGATTTGGTAAAAATATTTTAAAATTTAGTTGTTTCTTATTAGTCAAGTCAAAATTTCAATTTAAAAGAAAATTCTATCTTTTCAATCCTTTTTTTTTTCAAAAATCAAATCTTTTTCATTTTTCTTCTTAATATTTTTGAAAATTTTAAAAATTGATTTTCAAAATATTTTCTTATTTTTGTTTCATAATTTTCGAAATCATTACTAACATTTAATGTTTTGATTCAAAAATTTATGGTTGTTACTTGCCTATTAAGAAAGGTTCAATCTTTAAATTCTAGAATCATATCTTTTAGTTTCTTGTTAGTCAAGTAATCAACCTTAATTTCAAAAATCAATTCTTTTTAATTTCCAATTCAAATCTTTTTCAAAATGATTTTCAATCATATCTCTTTATAATTTTGATTTCAAAATCTTTTTCTAACTTCTTATCTTTTCAAAATTGATTTTCAAATCTTTTTCAATTAACCACTTGACTTTTTGTTTGTTTTACTATTTCTTATCTTTTTCAAAACCACCTAACTACTTTTCTCTCTCTCTAATTTTCGAAAATCACTAACCACTTTTTCAAAATTCTTTTTAATTAACTAATTGTTTTAAATTCTAATTTTATTTTATTTTCCTTCTTAAATTCGAATTCTAACTAATAATTAAAATAAAAACAAAAATATTTTTCTTTTCTTTTGAATTAATTTTTGAATACTCTCTCTCATCTCTTTCTATTTAATTTATTTATTTACTAACACTTCTCTTCTTCTTATAATTCGAACCCTCTCCCTCTCTCTGTGTTCGAATTCTTCTTCTCCCTTCTTCATTCTATTTCTTCTATTCTTCTACTCACATAAAGGAATCTCTATACTGTGACATAGAGGATTCCTATTCTTTTCTGTTCTCTTCTTTTTTATATGAGCAAGAACAAGGATAAGAACATTCTTGTTGAAGCTGATCTTGAACCTGAAAGGACTCTGAAGAGGAAGCTAAGAGAAGCTAAAACACAACACTCAGGAGAGGACCTAACAGAAATTTTCAAAAAAGAAGTAGTTATGGCAGCCAAAATAACAACAATGGTGGAGATGCAAGGAAGATGCTTGTTGACTTTACTGCACCCACTTCTGACTTCTATGGAAGAAGCATCTCAATTCCTGTAATTGGAGCAAACAACTTTGAGCTTAAGCCTCAATTAGTTTCTCTAATGCAGCAGAATTGCAAGTTTCATGGACTTCCATTGGAAGATCCTCATCAGTTTTTAGCTGAATTCTTGCAAATCTATAACACTGTAAAGACCAATGGGGTTAATCTTGAGGTCTATAGACTTATGCTTTTCCCCTTTGTTGTAAGAGATAGAGCTAGGACATGGTTGGACTCACAACCTAAAGAAAGCCTGAACTCTTGGAAAAAGTTAGTCAATGCTTTCTTGGCCAAATTCTTTCCACCTCAAAAGTTGAGCAAGCTTAGAGTGGAAGTCCAAACCTTCAGACAGAAGGAAGGTGAATCCCTCTATGAAGCTTGGGAAAGATACAAGCAATTGATCAGAAGGTGTCCTTCTGACATGATTTCAGAATGGAGCATCTTATGTATATTCTATGATAGTCTGTCTGAATTGTCCAAGATGTCATTGGACCACTCTGCTAGTGGATCTCTTCATATGAAGAAGATGCTTGCAGAAGCCCAAGAACTCATTGAAATGGTTGCAAATAATCAATTCATGTACACTTCTAAAAGAAATCCTGTGAATAATGGGATAACTCAGAAGAAAGGAGTTCTTGAGATTGATACTCTGAATGCAATATTGGCTCAGAATAAAATATTGACTCAGCAAGTCAATATGATTTCTCAGAGTCTGACTGGAATGCAAGCTGCAGCCGGTAGTACTAAAGAAGCTTCCTCTGAAGAAGAAGCTTATGACCCTGAGAATCCTGCAATGGAAGAGGTGAATTACATGGGAGAATCCTATGGAAACACCTATAATCCTTCATGGAGAAATCATCCAAATTTCTCATGGAAGGATCAGCAGAAGCCTAATCAAGGATTCAATAATAATAATGGTCGGAGAAATAGGTTTGGCAATAGCAAGCCTTTTCCATCATCTTCTGAGCAACAGACAGAGAATTCTAAGCAGAGCCTCTCTGATTTAGCAACCATAGTCTCTGATCTATCTAAGACCACTCTCAGTTTCATGACTGAAACAAGGTCCTCCATTAGAAATTTGGAGGCACAAGTGGCTCAACTAAGTAAAAGAGTTACTGAAATCCCTCATAGTACTCTCCCAAGCAATACAAAAAAGAATCTAAAAAGAGAGCAAGGCCATCAATATACCCAACATGGCCGAACCTGTAGAGGAGGAAGAGGCAGTGATTTCCAGTGAGGAAGACCTTGCTGGACGTCCACTAGCCAATAAGGAGTTCCCTAATGAGGAACTAAAGGAATTTGAGGCTCATATAGAGGCCATAAAGATTCCACTGAACTTACTGTTGCCATTCATAAGCTCTGATGAGTATTCTTCCTCTGAAGAGGATGAAGATATTATTGAAGAGTAAGTTGCTCAATATCTAGGAGCAATCATGAAGCTGAATGCCAAGTTATTTGGTATTGAGACTTGGGAGGATGAACCTCCATTGCTCATCAATGAACTAAATGCCTTGGTTCAACAGAAATTGCCTCAGAAGAAACCGGATCCCAGAAAGTTCTTAATACCTTGTACCATAGGCACCATGACCTTTGAGAAGGCTCTGTGTGACCTTGGTTCAAGTATAAACCTCATGCCACTCTCTGTAATGGAGAAACTAGGGATCTTTGAGGTACAAGCTGCAAGAATCTCACTAGAGATGGCAGACAATTCAGGGAAACAGGCTTATGGACTTGTAGAGGATGTCTTAGTAAAGGTTGAAGGCTATTACATCCCTGCTGACTTCATAATCCTAGACACTAGGAAGGATGAAGATGATTTCATCATCCTTGGAAAACCCTTCCTAGCCACAGCAAGAGCTGTGATTGATGTGGACAGAGGAGAGTTAGTCCTTCAATTGAATGAGGACTACCTTGTGTTTAAGGCTCAAGGATCTTCTTCTGTAACCATGGAGAAGAAGCATGAAAAGCTTCTCTCAATACAGAGTCAAACAGAGCCCCCACACTCAACTTCTAAGTTTGGTGTTGGGAGGCCACCATTAAGCTCTAAGTCTCTGTGAAGCTCTTTAAGAGCTCACTGTCAAGCTATTGACATTAAAGAAGCGCTTGTTGGGAGGCAACCCAATGTTATTTAATTATATTTATTTATATTCCATTGTTATTCTATGTTTTCTTTAGGTTGATGATCATGTGAAGTCATAAAAACAACTGCAAAATTAAAGCAAAATGAAAAACAACATCAAAAACAGCACACCCTGGAGGACAGGCTTACTGGCGTTTCCAGTTTAAACGCTAGTAAGGATAGCAGAATGGGCGTTTAACACCCAGCCTGGCAGCATTCTGGGCGTTAAACGCCAGAATGGGCAGCACTCTGGGCATTTAATGCCAGAAAGGGCTGTTTGGCATATGGTTGGCGTTAAATGCTAGGAATGGGCATCTGGCTGGCGTTTAACGCCAGAAATGGGCAGCAGACTGGCGTTTAACACCAGGAAAGGTAGCAGAGCTGGCGTTAAACGCCAGGATTGGCACACAGTGGGTGTTTAAACGCTAGATTGGTGTAGGGAGCAGAATTCCTTGACACCTCAGGATATGTGGGCCCCACAGGATCCCCACCTACCCTACCTCTTCCTTTCTCATCTTCACACCTTTCCATAACACTCTTCCCTAAATACCCTTGACCAATCCCATCAATAACTCTTCACCAAATACCCTTCACCTATCAAATCTTACCCCCTTCCCCATTCTCTTCACCACTCACATCCATCCATCATAAACCCCACCTACCTCACCATTCAAATTCAAACTATTTCCCTCTTAAACCCACCCCTTCATGACCGAATTCCCCCTTTCTCTTACCCTATAAATACCCCTCCTCACTACCTTCAATTTTACACATCATACACACTACTACCCCCTTGGCCGAAACCACCACTACCCTCCATCTCCTCCATTTCTTCTTTTTCTACTCCTTTCTTTCTTCTTTTGCTCGAGGATGAGCAACAATTCTAAGTTTGGTATGGGAAAAGCTAAGCTTTTTTTTTTTGTTTTTCCATAACCATCAATGGCACCTAAGGCCGGAGAAACCTCTAGAAAGAGGAAACGGAAGGCAATTGCTTCCACATCCGAGTCATGGGAGATGGAGAGATTCATCTCAAAGGTCCTTCAAGATCACTTCTATGAAGTTGTGACCAAGAAAAAGGTGATTCTCGAGGTCCCTTTCAAACTCAAAAAGAGTGAATATCCAGAGATCCGACATGAAATTTAAAGAAGAGGTTGGAAAACTCTCACCAATCCCATTTAACAAGTCGGAATCTTAATGGTTCAAGATTTCTATGCTAATGCATGGATCACTAGGAACCATGACCAAAGTATGAACCCGAACCCAAAGAATTGGCTCACAATGGTTCGGGGAAATTACTTGGATTTTAGTCCGGAAAATGTGAGGTTGGCATTCAACTTGCCAATGATGCAAGGAGATCCTCATCCTTTCACTAGAAGGGTCAACTTTGATGAAAGGTTGGACCAAGTCCTTAGGGACATTTGTGTGGAAGGAGCTCAATGGAAGAGAGATTCAAGAGGCAAGCCAGTTCAATTAAAAAGACTTGACCTCAAACCTGTGGCTAGGGGATGGTTGGAGTTTATCCAACGCTCTATCATTCCTACTAGCAACCGGTCTGAAATTACAATAGATTGGGCTATCATGATCCATAGCATAATGATTGGAGAGGAAGTAGAATTTCATGAGATCATATCCCTAGAACTCTACAAGGTAGTGGACAAGCCCTCTACCTTGGCAAGGTTAGCCTTCCCTCATCTCATCTGTACCCTATGCAATTCAGCTAGAATTGTCATAGAGGGAGACATCCTCATTGAAGGAGATAAGCCCATCACTAAGAAGAGGATGGAGCAAACAAGAGAGCCCACTAACTTGGTACGCACAATTATAATCTCAACTCTTTGTCACAATTCCGTACAACTAACCAGCAAGTGTACTGGATCGTCCAAGTAATAAACCTTACGTGAGTAAGGGTCGATCCCACAGAGATTGTCGGCTTGAAGCAAGCTATGGTCATCTTGTAAATCTCAGTCAGGCGGATTCAAATGGTTATGGAGAATTGATAATTAAAACATGAATGAAATATAAAATAAGATAGAGATACTTATGTAATTCATTGGTGAGAATTTCAGGTAAGCGCACGAAGATGCTTTGTTCCTCCTGAACTTCTGCTTTCCTATTGTCTTCATCCAATCATTCATACTCCTTTCCATGGCAAGCTTTATGTTGGGTTTCATCGTTGTCAATGTCTACCTCCCGTCCTCTCAGTAAAAATGGTCCAAATGCGTTGTCACCGCACGGCTAATCATCTGTCGGTTCTCGATCATGTTGGAATAGGATCCATTGATCCTTTTGCGTCTGTCACTACGCCCAACACTCGCGAGTTTGAAACTTGTCATAGTCATCCCTTCCCAGATCCTACTCGGAATACCACATACAAGGTTTAGACTTCCCGGATCTCAGGAATGGCCGCCAATAGTTCTAGCCTATACCACGAAGGTTCTAATCTTAGATTAGAAACCCAAGAGAGTATACTCCAGCTGTCGTCCAATGACTACGTTGAACATCATGTAGATCGCTTTGTGGTTGTCAGGCACGCGACCTTGGCTAAGCGAGTAACGAAGATTGGGTGATTGTCACTGATCACTCCTTTATTCTGACTTAATTGAATTAAGTACGAGAGTATATCTTGGAGAAGAAGTAGGAGTGAGTTGAATAGAAATTAGTAGTAATTGCATTAATTCATGAAGAACAGCAGAGCTCCACACCTTAATCTATGGTGTGTAGAACTCCACCGTTGAAAATACATAAGAACAAAAGGTCTAGGCATGGCCGAATGGCCAGCCTCCCAAAAAGGGTTCAATCATCAAAACATGATTCAAAGATGATCAAAAGATGAATTGAAAGATGAAAATACAATAGCAAAAGGTCCTATTTATAGAAAACTAGTAGCTTAGGATTATAGAAATAGGTAATTAATGCAGAAATCTTCTTCCGGGCCCACTTGGTGTGTGCTTGGGCTAAGCATTGAAGCTTTCACATGTAGAGACTTTTCTTAGAGTTAAACGCCAGCTTTTGTGCCAGTTTGGGCGTTTAACTCCAGCTTTTATGCCAGTTCTGGCGTTTTGACGCCAGAATTTCTATGCTGACATGGAATGCCGGTTTGGGCCATCAAATCTTGAGAAAAGTATGGACTATTGTGTATTGCTGGAAAGCCCAGGATGTCTACTTTCCAAAGCAATTGAGAGCGCACCAATTAGGCTTCTGTAGCTCCAGAAAATCCACTTCCAATGCAGGGAGGTCAGAATCCAACAGCATCTGCAGTCCTTTTTCAGCCTTTGAATCAGATTTTTGCTCAGGTCCCTCAATTTCAGCCAGAAAATACCTGAAATCACAGAAAAACACACAAACTCATAGTAAAGTCCAGAAATGTGATTTTTATTTAAAAACTAATAAAAATATAATAAAAACTAACTAAAACATACTAAAAACAATGCCAAAAAGCGTATAAATTATCCGCTCATCACAACACCAAACTTAAATTGTTGCTTGTCCCCAAGAAACTAAAAACAAAGTAGGATAAAAAGAAGAGAATATACAATGAATTCCAAAAAGCATCTATGAAGATCAGTCTTAATTAGATGAGCGGGGCTATTAGCTTTTTGCTTCCGAACAGTTTTGGCATCTCACTTTATCCCTTGAAGTTCAGAATGATTGTCATCTATAGGAACTCAGAATTCAGATAGTGTTATTGATTCTCCTAGTTAAGTATGTTGATTCTTGAACACAGTTACTTTATGAGTCTTGGCCGTGACTGGTGCGCAGAAATTGTGATTAGACTTTGATTATGTAAAATTCATCGCTCTTTCTTTCCCTGGTAGTGGCGCCAAAAGCATGATGCCAATACCATGGCTCACAACTTCGCACAACTAACCAGCAAGTGCACTGGGTCGTCCAAGTAATACCTTACGTGA
>NC_029791.2:70801620-70802917 GCF_000816755.2 Arachis ipaensis | reverse complement strand
TCTGTCACTAACGCCCTGCAATCGCGAGTTCGGAGCTCGTCACAGTCATTCAATCATTGAATCCTACTCGAAATACCACAGACAAGGTTTAAACTTTCCGGATTCTCTTGAATGCCGCCATCATTCTAATTTACACCACGAAGATTCCGATTAAGAGATCTAAGAGATAATCATTCAGTCGAAGGTAGAACGGAAGTGGTTGTCAGGCACGCGTTCATAGGGAATGATGATAATTGTCACGTTCATCACATTCAGGTTGAAGAGCAAATGAATATCTTAGAAGCGAAATAAGATGAATTGAATAGAAAACAGTAGTACTTTGCATTAATCTTTGAGGAACAGCAGAGCTCCACACCTTAATCTATGGAGTGCAGAAACTCTACCGTTGAAAATACACAAGTGAAAGGTCCAGGCATGGCTGAGAGGCCAGCTCCCAAAACGAGATCACAGGATCAACAATACAATCCAGGATGTCAAATACAATAGTAAAAAGTCCTATTTATAATAAACTAGTTACTAGGTTTACAGAAGTAAGTAATTGATGCATAAATCCACTTCTGGGGCCCACTTGGTGTGTGCTTGGGCTGAGCTTGAATGTTACACGTGTAGAGGCTCTTTCTGGAGTTGAACGCCACCTTTTGTGCCATTTTGGGCGTTGAACTCCACTTTGCAACTTGTTTCTGGCGCTGGACGCCAGAATTGGGCAGAGTGCTGGCGTTGAACGCCAGTTTACGTCATCTAAACTTGGGCAAAGTATGAACTATTATATATTGCTGGAAAGCCCTGGATGTCTAATTTCCAATGCAATTTGAATCGCACCATTTCGAGTTTTGTAGCTCCAGAAAATCCACTTTGAGTTCAAGAAGGTCAGAATCCAACAGCATCAGCAGTCCTTCTTCAACCTCTGAATCTGATTTTTGCTCAAGTCCCTCAATTTTAGCCAGAAAATACCTGAAATTACAAAAAAACACACAAACTCATAGTAAAGTCCAGAAATGTGAATTTAACATAAAAACTAATGAAAACATCCCTAAAAGTAACTAGATTCTACTAAAAACATACTAAAAACAGTGCCAAAAAGAGTATAAATTATCCGCTCATCAGAAGCATAAGTGACAAAGGAAAGTGTCACTAAGGCTCTCGAAGCTTAGGCATGCCCACGTTAAGGGTCACGTTAGTTATACTAACGTGAACTCTAACGTGGGGAAAAGGGGGCAATAAGCAACGTTATTGGAAAAGGTGAATGCCAATAACGTTTGCGAAGGACCAAGAGGCAACGTTAGTGGTCACGTTAGTG
>NC_029791.2:70771136-70801472 GCF_000816755.2 Arachis ipaensis | reverse complement strand
TTCAGATAGTGTTATTGATTCTCCTAGTTCAGTATGATGATTCTTGAACACAGCTTCTTTATGAGTCTTGGCCGTGGCCCTAAGCACTTTGTTTTCCAGTATTACCACCGGATACATAAATGCCACAGACACATAATTGGGTGAACCTTTTCAGATTGTGACTCAGCTTTGCTAAAGTCCCCAATTAGAGGTGTCCAGGGTTCTTAAGCACACTCTTTTTTTTTTTGCTTTGGTCCTCGACTTTAACCGCTCAGTCTCAAGTTTTCACTTGACACCTTCACGCCACAAGCACATGGTTAGGGACAGCTTGGTTTAGCCGCTTAGACCAGGATTTTATTCCTTTAGGCCCTCCTATCCACTGATGCTCAAAGCCTTGGGATCCTTTTTATTTCCCTTTGCCTTTTGGTTTTAAGGGTTATTGGCTTTTTGCTCTTGCCTCTTGGTTTTAAGAGCTTTGGCTTTTTCTGCTTGCTTTTTCTTTTTCTTCCTATTTTTTTTCGCCTATATTTTTTTCTGCAAGCTTTGTTCTTTGCTGCTTTTTCTTGCTTCAAGAATCATTTTTATGATTTTTCAGATTATCAAATAACATGTCTCCTTGTCATCATTCTTTCAAGAGCCAACATACTTAACATTCTTAAACAACAACTTTTCTGGCCTTAGGTGCCATTAATGGTTATGGAAAAACAAAAAAATCTATACTTTTATCACACTAAACTTAGAATGTTGCTCGCCCTCGAGCAAAAGAAGAAAGAATAGAAGAAGAAGAAGAAGATATGGAGGAGATGGAGGGATGTGTGTATTTGGCCATATGGGTGGGATTGGGTGGGAGAGAGATGTGAATTTTGAAGGTAGGGGGGTGTATGGATGTGAGTGGTAAATGGAAAACAGAAGGGATGGTCATGAATGGAAAGAGAGATGATGAGGTAGGTGGGGATCCTGTGGGGTCCACAGATCCTGAGATGATTCTGTGGGGTCCACAGATCCTGAGGTGTTCAAGAATTTACAACCTTGCACCAGATTAGGCATGTAAAATGCCCTTGCACACAACTCTGGGCGTTCAGCGCCAGGTTGGTGCCCATTTTGGGCGTTCAACGCCCATTTATTGCCCATTTCTGGCGTTGAACGCCAAAACCATGCTTGTTCTGGGCGTTCAGCGCCAGCTCCTCTCCAGGGTGCAATTCTGGCGTTCAGCGCCCAGATGATGCCCATTTTGGGTATTCAATGCCCAGACACTGCCCATTTTGGGCGTTCAGTGCCAGAACCATGCTCTGTTCTGGCATTGAACGCCAGGCAGGTGCTTCTTCCAGGGTGTGATTTTTCTTCTGCTGTTTTTGATTCCGTTTTCAATTTTTTGATTTATTTTGTGACTCCACATGATCATGAACCTAAGAAAATATGAAAAACAAAAATAAAATTAGATGAATAAACATTGGGTTACCTCCCAACAAGCACTTCTTTAATGTCAATAGCTTGACAGTGGGCTCTCATGGAGCCTCACAGATGTGCAGAGCTTTGTTGAGACCTCCCAACACCAAACTTAGAGTTTGACTGTGGGGGCCTTGGTTGACTCTGCTTTGAGAGAAGCTTTTTCTGCTTCCTCTCCATTGATGCATAGAGAGATCCTTAAGTTGTAAACACAAGGTTGTCCTCATTCATTTGAAGGATCAATTCTCCTCTGTCCACATCAATCACAGCTCTTGCTGTGGCTAGGAAAGGTCTTCCTAGGATGATGGATTCATCCTCTTCCTTTCCAGTATCTAGGACTATGAAATCAGCAGGGATGTAAAGGCCTTCAACCTTTACTAACACGTCCTCTACTTGTCCATAAGCCTGTTTTCTTGAATTATCTGCCATCTCTAATGAGATTTTAGCAACTTGCACCCCATAGATTCCCAGTTTCTCTATTACAGAGAGGGGCATGAGGTTTATTCCTGAACCCAGGTTACACAGAGCCTTAAAGATCATGGTGCCTTTGGTAAGGTATTATGAACTTTCCAGGATCCTGTCTCTTCTGAGGCAATGTCAGTTGATCCAGATCACTTAGTTCATTGGTGAACAAGGGAGGTTCATCTTCCCAAGTCTCAATGCCAAATAATTTGGCATTCAGCTTCATGATTGCACCAAGAAACTTGGCAGTTTTCTCTTCAGTAACATCCTCATTCTCTTCAGAAGAGGAATACTCATCAGAGCTCATGAATGGCATAAGGAGGTTCAATGGAATCTCTATGGTCTCTAGATGAGCCTCAGATTCCTTTGGTTCCTCAGAGAGAAGCTCCTTATTGGTCACTGGACGTCCCAGGAGGTCTTCCTCCTTGGGATTCACGTCCTCTCCTTCCCTTACAGGTTCGGCCATGGTGCTTATGTCAATGGCCTTGCACTCTTTTTTTGGGTTCTCTTCTGTATTGCTTGGGAGAGTACTAGGAGGGATTTCAGTGATCCTCTTACTCAGCTGGCCCACTTGTGCTTCCAAATTTCTAATGGAAGACCTTGTTTCATTCATGAAACTCACAGTGGCCTTAAATAGATCAGAGACTAGATTTGCTAAATTAGAAGCATTTTGTTCAGAGTTCTCTGTCTGTTGCTGAGTGGATGATGGAAAAGGTTTATTTTCTTTGTCCCTGCTCATAAGAAAGAGAAGAGATAAAGAAAAGAAGAGGAATCCTCTATCTCACAATAAAGAGGTTCCTTATTGTTAGTAGAAGAAGAAAAGGAATAGGGGTGAAGAAGAATGAAGAATCCAAACACAAGGGTAAGGATAGGAGCAGTGATGTGGGATGAAGAGAAGTGTTAGTAGATGAATAAATAATTAGAAGGAGATGAGGGAAAAGAGAATTTTCGAAAATTATTTTTGAAAAAAGAGTTAGTGATTTTGAAAAATAATTTTGAAAAAGGTTAGTAGTTTTTTTCGAAAATTCAAATAAAAAAATAAAATAATTAGTTAATTAAAAAGAAATTTTTGGAAAAGGGGGAAGATATTTTTGAAAATAGAGAGAGAGAGTTAGTTAGGTGGTTTTGAAAAAGATGAGAAACAAACAAAAAGTTAGTTAGTTAGTTGAAACAAATTTTGAAAATCAATTTTGAAAAGATAAGAAGATAAGAGGTTAGAAAAGATATTTTTGAAATCAAATTTTTGAAAAAGATAAGATAAGAAGATATTTTTGAAAAGATATGATTGAAATTAGTTTTGAAAAAGATTTGATTTTTAAAATCACAATTAATGACTTGATTCACAAGAAATCACAAGATATGATTCTAGAACTTAAAGTTTGAATCTTTCTTAACAAGTAAGTAACAAACTTGAAATTTTTGAATCAAAACATTAATTGTTATTGTTATTTTCGAAAATATGATGTAAAATTAAGAAAAAAATTTTTGAAAAACATTTTTGAAATTTTCGAAAATAACTAAGAGAAATGAAAAAGATTTGATTTTTGAAAAAGATTTTGAAAAAGATAAGATTTTTAAATTGAAAATTTGATTTGACTCACAAAAACAACTAGATTTTAAAAAGTTTTGAAAAAGTCAAATCTAATTTTTGAAATTATGAGAGAAAAGAGGGAAAGATATTTTTTTGATTTTTTGAATTTTTAATGATGAGAGAGAAAAACATGAAAATTATGCAATGCATGAGAATTTTAAATCAAAACATGTGATGCATGCAAGAATGCTATGAATGTCAAGATGAACACCAAGAACACTATGAAGATCATGATGAACATCAAGAACACATTTTTGAAAAATTTTTAATGCAAGGAAAACATGCAAGACACCAAACTTAGAATTCTTTAATGCTTAGACATAAAGAATTCAGAAATGCATATGAAAAACAAGAAAAGACACAAAACATGCAAATGCAAAGATCAAACAAGAAGACTTACCAAGAACAACTTGAAGATCATGAAGAACACTATGAATGCATGAGAATTTTCGAAAAATGCAAGATGCACATGCAATTGACACCAAACTTATAACGTGACTCAAGACTCAAACAAGAAACACACAATATTTTTGATTTTTTTTTTATGATTTTCTAATTTTTTTGTATTTTTTCGAAAATTATTTGAAAAACAAAAATAAGGATTCCAAAATTTTTAATATGAATTCCAGGAATCTAGCATTCTTAGTCTAAAGCTCCAATCAAAGGGTCAGGCATGGCTTAATAGCCAGCCAAGCTTTAGTATGTAATCCAGACATGACACGTCTAACATGCCCTACAGTCGTGGCTTTACAGCCAACCAGGCTTCAACATGCTTTATGAAACACTAGAATTCATTCTTAAAAATTCTGAAGAAAAAAATATATTCTTTTTTGAAAACATTTTTATTTTAAAAAAAAAATTTCTTTTTTTTTTTCGAAAACAAAAGGAAAATTTTTGAAAGATTTTTGAAAAATTTTTGAAAATAAAACAAAAAGAAAATTACCTAATATGAGCAACAAGATGAACCGTCAGTTGTCCAAACTTGAACAATCCCCGGCAACGGTGCCAAAAACTTGGTGCGCAGAAATTGTGATTACACTTTGATTATGTAAAATTTATCGCTCTTTCTTTCCCTGGTAGTGGCGCCAAAAACATGATGCCAATACCATGGTTCACAACTTCGCACAACTAACCAGCAAGTGCACTGGGTCGTCCAAGTAATACCTTACGTGAGTAAGGGTCGAATCCCACGGAGATTGTTGGTATGAAGCAAGCTATGGTCACCTTGTAAATCTCAGTCAGGCGGATATAAAATAGTAATGGGGTTTTCTCTCAGTGAAAATGGTCAACACACCCTGTCACGGCACGGCTATTCATCTGTCGGTTCTCGATCATGCTGGAATAGGATTTACTATCCTTTTGCGTCTGTCACTACGCCCAGCAATCGTGAGTTTGAAGCTCATCACAGTCATTCAATTATTGAATCCTACTCGGAATACCACAGACAAGGTTTAGACTTTCCGGATTCTCTTGAATGCCGCCATCATTCTAGCTTACACCACGAAGATTCCGATTAAGAGATCTAAGAGATACTCATTCAGTCGAAGGTAGAACGGAAGTGGTTGTCAGGCACGCGTTCATAGGGAATGATGATGATTGTCACGTTCATCACATTCAGGTTGAAGAGCAAATGAATATCTTAGAAGCGAAATAAGATGAATTGAATAGAAAACAGTAGTACTTTGCATTAATCTTTGAGGAACAGCAGAGCTCCACACCTTAATCTATGGAGTGCAAAAACTCTACCGTTGAAAATACATAAGTGAAAGGTCCAGGCATAGCCGAGAGGCCAGCCCCCAAAACAAGATCACAGGATCAACAATACAATCCAGGATGTCAAATACAATAGTAAAAAGTCCTATTTATAATAAACTAGTTACTAGGGTTTACAGAAGTAAGTAATTGATGCATAAATCCACTTCTGGGGCCCACTTGGTGTGTGCTTGGGCTGAGCTTGAATGTTACACATGCAGAGGCTCTTTCTGGAGTTGAACGCCACCTTCTGTGCCATTTTGGGCGTTGAACTCCACTTTGCAACTTGTTTTTGGCGCTGGACGCCAGAATTGGGCAGAGAGCTGGCGTTGAATGCCAGTTTGCGTCATCTAAACTTGGGTAAAGTATGGACTATTATATATTGATGCAAAGCCCTGGATGTCTACGTTCCAACGCAATTGGAAGCGCGCCATTTCGAGTTCTGTAGCTCCAGAAAATCCACTTTGAGTGCAGGGAGGTCAGAATCCAACAGCATCAGCAGTCCTTCTTCAACCTCTGAATCTGATTTTTGCTCAAGTCCCTCAATTTCAGCCAGAAAATACCTGAAATTACAGAAAAACTCACAAACTCATAGTAAAGTCCAGAAATGTGAATTTAACATAAAAACTAATGAAAACATCCCTAAAAGTAACTAGATTCTACTAAAAACATACTAAAAACAATGCCAAAAAGCGTATAAATTATCCGCTCATTAGTGACCCTAAGCATTTTGTTTTCCAATATTACCACCGGATTCATAAATGCCACAGACACATAACTGGGTGAACCTTTTCAGATTGTGACTTAGCTTTGCTAGAGTCCCCAATTAGAGGTGTCCAGAGCTCTTAAACACACTCTTTTTACTTTGGATCACGACTTTGACCGCTCAGTCTCAAGCCTTTCACTTGACACCTTTACGCCACAAGCACATGGTTAGGGACAGCTTGGTTTAGCCGCTTAGGCTAGGATTTTATTCCTGTGGGCCCTCCTATCCACTGATGCTCAAAGCCTTGGATCCTATTTATTTTACCCTTGCCTTTTGGTTTAAAGGGCTATTGGCTTTTTCTGCTTGCTTTTTTTCTTTTTCTTTCTTTTTCTTTTCTTCTTCTTTTTTTTTCGCATATATTTTTTTTGCAAGCTTTTCACTGCTTTTTCTTGCTTCAAGAATCAATTTTATGATTTTTCAGATTATTAATAGCATTTTTCCTTTTTCATTATTCTTTCAAGAGCCAACAATTTTAACATTCATAAATAACAAATTCAAAAATATGCACTATTCAAGCATTCATTCAGAAAAACAAAAAGTATTGCCACCACATCAAAATAATTAAACTATTTTAAAATTCGAAATTCATGTACTTCTTTTTCTTTTTTAATTAAAAACATTTTTCATTTAAGAAAGGTGATGGATTCAT
Source organism: Arachis ipaensis (assembly GCF_000816755.2). Taxonomy (NCBI): domain Eukaryota; kingdom Viridiplantae; phylum Streptophyta; class Magnoliopsida; order Fabales; family Fabaceae; genus Arachis; species Arachis ipaensis. The sequence continues at coordinate 70,794,827 of NC_029791.2, read as the reverse complement.
AGGACATTCATAACTTTAAGACATAGACACTAAGACACTAATGATCATGTAATAAAGACACAAACATAGATAAACCTAAAGCATAATTTTCGAAAAACAGAAAAATAAAGAACAAGGAAATTAAAGAACGGGTCCACCTTAGTGATGGCGGCTTGTTCTTCCTCTTGAAGATCTTATTGAGTGCTTGAGCTCCTCAATGTCTCTTCCTTGCCTTTGTTGCTCCTCCCTCATGACTCTTTGGTCTTCTCTAATTTCATGGAGGAGGATAGAATGCTCTTGGTGCTCCACCCTTAGTTGTCTCATATTGGAACTCAATTCTCCTAGGGAGGCATTAATTTGCTCCCAATAATTTTGTGGAGGAAAGTGCATCCCTTGAGGCATCTCAGGGATTTCATGATGAGGAATTTCCTCATGCTCTTGCCCATGAGTGGGATCTCTTGTTTGCTCCATCCTTTTCTTAGTGATGGGCTTGTCCTCATCAATGAGGATGTCTTCCTCTATGTCAATTCCAGCTGAATTGCAGAGGTGACAAATGAGATGAGGGAAGGCTAACCTTCCCAAAGTAGAGGACTTGTCCGCCACCTTGTAGAGTTCTAGGGATATAACCTCATGAACTTCTACTTCCTCTCCAATCATGATGCTATGGATCATGATGGCCCAGTCTATAGTAACTTCAGACTGGTTGCTAGTGGGAATGATTGAGCGTTGGATGAACTCCAACTATCCCCTAGCAACAGGCTTGAGGTCATGCCTTCTTAGTTGAACCGGCTTCCCTCTTAAATCTCTCTTCCATTGAGCGCCCTCTTCACAAATGTCTATGAGGACTTGGTCCAACCTTTGATCAAAGTTGACCCTTCTAATGTAGGGATGTGCATCTCCTTGTATCATGGGCAAGTTGAATGCCAACCTTACATTTTCCGGACTGAAATCTAAGCATTTCCCCCGAACCATTGTGAGCCAATTCTTAGGGTCCGGGTTCACACTTTGATCATGGTTCTTGGTGATCCATGCATTGGCATAGAACTCTTGAACCATTAAGATCCTGACTTGTTGAATAGGGTTGGTGAGAATTTCCCAACCTCTTCTTCGAATCTCATGTCGGATCTCCGGATATTCACCCTTTTTGAGCTTGAAAGGGACCTCGGGGATCACCTTTTTCTTGGCCACAACTTCATAGAAGTGGTCTTGATGCACCCTTGAGATGAATCTCTCCATCTCCCATGACTCAGAGGTGGAAGCTTTTGCCTTTCCATTCCTCTTTCTAGAGGTTTCTCCGGCCTTTGGTGCCATAAATAGTTATGGAAAAACAAAAAGCAACGCTTTTACCACACCAAACTTAGAAGGTTTGCTCGCCTTCGAGCAAAAAAATAAAGAAAAGAGTAGAAGAAGATAATGGAGGAGATGGAGGGGATTTTGTCGTTCAGTCAAGGGGGAGAAGTAGTGTGTATGATGTGTGAAAATGAAGGAGTGAAGATGGGTTTATATAGGAGTGGAGAGAGGGCTAGGGTTCGGCCATGTATGGGTAGGTTTGGGAGGGAAAGTGGTTTGAATTTGAATGGTGAGGTAGGTGGGGTTTTATGATGGATGGATGTGGATTGGTGAAGAGATTACAGAGAAGAGGGTAGGATTTTATAGGTGAGGGGTATTTGGGGAAGAGGTATTGAGGTGATTGGTGGAGGGTATTTGGGAAAGGTTGTTATGGAGTGGTGTGAAGAAGAGAGAGAGAGAGAGATGAAGTAGGTGGGGATCCTGTGGGGTCTACAGATCCTGAGGTGTCAAGGATTTCTCATCCCTGCACCATGTGGCGTGTAAACGCCCCCTTGATTGCCAATCCTGGTGTTAAACGCCAGGTTGCTGCCCATTTCTGGCATTTAACGCTTGTTTTTCTCCCCTTTCTAGCGTTTAATGCTAGCTCTGTGCCCATTTCTAGCGTTGAACGCCAGCTCTGTGCCCATTTCTGGCGTTGAACGCCAGCTCTGTGCCCATTTCTGGCATTGAACGCCAGCTCTATGCCCCTTACTGGCGTTAAAATGCCAGTAAGCTTCTCCTCCAGGGTGTGCTGTTTTTAATACTATTTTTATTCTGTTTTTGCTCTTTCAGTTGTTTTTGTGACTTCACATGATTATCAACCTACAGAAAACATAAAATAATAATGGAAAATAAATAGATATGATTAAATTGGGTTGCCTCCCAACAAGCGCTTCTTTAATGTCAATAGCTTAACAGTGGGCTCTCATGGAGCCTCACAGATACTCAGAGCATGATGATGGCCTCCTAACACCAAACTTAGAGTTTGAATGTGGGGGTTCTATTTGACTCTGCATTGAGAGAAGCTTTTCATGCTTCCTCTCCATGGTTACAGAGGGAGATCCTTGAGCTTTAAACACAAGGGAGTCCTCATTCACTTGAAGGACCAATTCTTCTCAGTCAACATCAATCACAGCTTTTGCTGTGGCTAGGAAGGGTCTGCTGATGATAAAACTTTTGCGTGGTCTAGAAATTTCCGGATAAATCCTCGTTGCAAGTATAGTTTCTAAACCTTCAAAAGTCCTTTCATAGAAACGTTTTGGTTGTCACAAGTAACAAACCCCTAAATAAATTGTTAACCGAAGTATTCAAACCTCGGGTCGTCTTCTCAAGGAACTGCAGGAAAGTATGTTCTTATTATTGGTTATGGAGATTGTAAATTCGGGGTTTCAAGAATGAGGAACAAATATGACAAATAATTTAAATAGCAATTAAAATAAATAAATACTGTAAAGTAAACTTTTGGCAAGGGATGAGAAATTGGAAGTCTAAATTTCTGAGTTACTGATTTCTTAACTAAGACCAAAAGGGAAAAAGTAAATTTGCTGGAATAAAAATGTCTTCAGATTGAAAACAATGGTGACATAAATAAAAGAAAGCAATGATAAAACTGAAATACCTCAAATAACATTAATTCAAATAATCTGGAACATAGAAGAATTCATAAATTAAATGGCAAAAGTAAACAATCAACTAAAGTAATGGAATGAATAAAAGTGAAAGGGAAGCTTAAAGTAAAGGAACATTAAACCTGGGATCGAGAGTCACTCCTAAAATTAAGAGAAATCCTAAATCCTAAGAGAGAGAGGAGAGAACCTCTCTCCAAACTAAATCTAAATCATGAGAAGTAACTAAATTGGCGAGCTCTCCTTGAATGGATGCATTCCCTCACTTCATAACCTCTGGTCTATGCCTTCTGGACTTGGATTTGGGCCAAAAAAGGGCTTTAGAAATCGCTGGGAGCGTTTTCTGTAATTTCTAGTGCGTGGCCTCTGTCACGCGTCCGCGTGGGTCACGCGGTTGCGTCATTCGGAGCTTTTCTTGTCACGCGGTCGCGTCAGTCATGCGGCCGCGTCATATGTGTTTTGCTTAAGGTGCGCGGTCACGTCAGTCATGCGGCCGCGTTGCTGTTGATTCGCGCTTGGCATGTGTCCGCGTCACCCATGCGATCGCGTGGATGCCAGTTTCTCCAAAAACTCCGTTTTGTGCCTTCCTTCCATTTTTTGTATGTTTCCTTTCCATACTTGAGTCATTCCTGCCTTAGAAGATCTGAAACTACTCAACACACTAATCACGGCATCGAATGATAATAAGGGTAATTAAAATAATTAATTTTTTAAGCATAGGAAACATGTTTTTCACATACATCACATAATAGGGGAGGTGTGAAGGTAAGGGTATATGTATAAGGCTAAGTGAGCTAATAACTGAATCCTTAATTAGACTAAGATCTCCCCTAACATACATACTTTCTAAATCAAAGCTTCTTTACCTATTTTCCATATTTTCTCACTTTTGATGTTACATGCTCATATCTCAATATTTATTTTTATCCCCCATGTGCATTGCTTTATTTCATAATTGGGGAATTCTTTTTGTGTCCCCTTTATTCATAACACTTTTTTTAATGCACATGGTAATTCAATTATTTTGATTTTACATGAGCATGCTTCCCAAAACTTTTTATTTGAGTTATTTTATTCTTTTCAACTTTTCTACCTTTTATTTTTATCATCCATGTTCCCAATAGGTTTTCCCACATTTAAACCATACATATTTCCTATCTAGAAAAAAATTATGGTTTGAATGTAACCATACAATTAAGCTCTAAACTCACAGGCTGTGTGTTCTCTAGCTCAAAAATTATTTATCAGTTATGTATGTCATGCAGGTTTAGTTAAAAATTCCCATTATTCTCAATGTAAAACTTATATTGAATGGCTTTAAAGTTCTAGTGTTTCTCCTTGATGAAATGTTGTTAACTAACTAACATGTAATGCTATATATACAAGGTGTGGGTTATTTTGATTCTGTTAAAGTCCCTAGTTTACTTCCTTTTTCTTTTCAATCTATTCCGAGTTATCCTATGCTAAAAAGGGTAAACTATACTAATCAATCCATAATTTCTATAACTAGTAAGTTAGAAATGCAACTAAACTAAGAGGCTAAAATATGAACTAAAGATGCAAAATGCATAAATAGAGTATAAATACATGAAAATAGCAATGTATAAGTACTGAAAAATAAAGAGAAAAAAATACAAGAAAATAGTCAAAATAAAGGAAAAAGGGTCTGTAGTGGTTCACCAAAAAAAAAATACGCCAGAGATGGCGACCTCCCCATACTTAAAATGAAGCATCGTCCCTGATGCTCACTCAAGCAGGGTGTGAAGGGGTGTCATCACCGGAAGGATGTGTAGCCGGAGTCTCTGTGGTGGCGGTCTGAGCATCTGGCTGTTGTAGAGGAGGTGCTGATTGGATATGGATCTCGGAGTCTGCAGCCTGGATCTGATGTGGGATCTCCTGCTGGTGTGATGCCTGCTAGGTGCCTGCCTGCGCTGCCTCCTGCTGTGGATGAGGCGCAGCCTCGGGCGCATCCGCCTCCTCCTCAGATGCCTCGGATGGTGTGTCAGGCTCGGAGGGGATGTCGCCAGATCGTATCATCAGCTTCAAGTGCTCATAGCGTCGCTTGTTGCGATGCTCCATCTGGTCAAGCCGTCGAAACAGGCGGTGCACTAGATGATAGATGGGCTTTGGGGCAGGTGGAGGTGCAGTGGTGGTGGCAGGTGTAGCTGTGGAGGAAGAGGGGCCGGCAGATGGTGTGGCAGTGTCACCAAGAGCAGTGAGGACTGGAGGTCTGTAGCCCAAGGCTAGAAAGTTCCTGCTGTGTGGGATAATCTTCTTGCATTCTGCAGCAGGTGGCCTCTCATCGGCATCCTCCCAAGGCACGTCAGCTCGACGGCCCAGCTGTGTAACCAAATAGGGAAAGGGAAGAGTGCCTCGGACGTGGACCCTGGCCATGTAGAACCGGATAAAGCGTGGTAGGTACAGCTCCTTACCCTCCATCACACCAGAGGAGGGTGATCATAGCGGCTGGTATATCCGTCTCATGAGTACTCGGCATAATGAAGTTGCTAAGTATCTGATGCTATAGCCGAGCCTCATCATTCAAGTACGCCCGCTTGATTCCCTTGGGCATCGTGGTGTTCTGACCCATTATCCAAGGAACGGTCGGGTCAAGGGCAATCCTCGCCTTGACTGCATCCCAATCAAACTTCATAAAGCGCATGTCTTCCTCAGCTTTCTGATAACCATCCGGCTGATCAGATTTAGGCAGAAACTTCAGAACATCTTCAATTGCCTCTTCAGTGACCAGAATCTGCTTCCCTCTAAGGTTCACTGCATCTAGGGAAGTCTTGAAGTAATTGCAGTAGAATTCCCTTACCCAATATGCATTGACCTCAGACAGGTTTCTCTCCAGAAAGAACCAGCCTCTTTGTTTGATCTGATCAGAGGGGTATTGCTGGAGTTCTCCTGGGATCTTCAGAGTCCTCTCCAGGTATAGGTTCCTGGAGTTTGCAAACACCGGATACTTCAGCTCATAGTATCGGTTTGCAAACTTCACTGGGTCATTAGCAGGGAGCAGCTGGTCAGCCTTCTCCTACGGGGTGAAGTTTTTCTCCCGCCAGGAGGCATCATGCATGAGATCTATGATAGACATAGATGATTCTCCTCTTTTATGTTTGCCAGTGGTAGCCTTTCCTTTTCCCATTCTCTGGGAATCTGACATCCTGAAAAACAGAAAACTAGGATATAATAAAAATAGGAAAACAAATAGGCAAATAGTCGAAAGAAACACAAAGTGGCAAAAAAGAAGTAGAATGAGGTAAATGAGTTAAGTAAATGTGCATTAAGGATTGTATAGGAGTTAAAAGTTCGAAAGGAAAAATTCACAATCCAAAATGTAATAGAAGGCATGTTAAGTAGGAAAAATTATCAGTATGCCATGGTTAGAGGGTTAAAAGAAAGTGAAAAACCAGAAAAAAGATTTTAAAAGGTTAGTTTGGTTAGAATTAAAAAAAAGAGTTCAGGAAATTAGAATTAGTGAGTTAATGAAAAATGGGTTAAGGTAAGTGGCATAAGGATAAGTTTCTAAGTAACAAGCATTCATAATTAGAAGCGATAGGTAACTCATAACCAAACAAGGAAAACAGGTTGATGATGATTCAAATAGATATAGAAATAGCAAAAATTGGAATCAAATATCAAAAATGGAATATATGAACCAGAAAATCAAAGAGAATAAGAATGCGTGCCTGGCATTCATGAATGGGTTTGGGTAAAGCAGAGGAAAGCAGATTTCAAAATGTCAAAACCAAAACATGAATGAAAATATTTTACAGAAATTTGGGCAGCATTCCGGCTAAAATTGGATTGTCCCGGAAAATAAACAGCAGTCAAATAGTTCATATGAATAAAAAATAAGGCTGCAATTACATAGAAGGAACATAAACATGAAAATTCAGTGCAAAGAGCAGCAAGAAACAAGAAAGTACAGCATATGAACATTATAATCATCACAGCAACAGCAGAATTGCGAAAATAATGAAACATGAACAGCGCAATTAAAAAGACCTAAATCCACTAACCACATCCTAGGCTACCTAACATCCTAAGATCCACTACAGCATGTATATCTAACTAGCCTAAATATGAACATAAACAGAAAAATATGAACTAACTACGAATGGATAAAAGGGTGACGTTTTACGGAACCTGGAAGGCTAATGAAGGAGATTGGGGCAGAGAGGTGTCTGGGGGGTGGTGGCAGTGGCGGCTGGCGCGGCAGAGGTGTTTGGCGCGGCGGGGATGGCGGCTGTTCGGAGGCAGGGGAGTTTGGGAAGGGGAATGGGGGTAGGAGGGGAAGGGTTGGGGTTAGTATATTAGAATCCACGCGGCCGCGTGGGGGACGCGGTCAAGTGACTGGAGCGAAAAAAAGGGTGTGATGCGATCGCGTGGGTCGCGCGATCGCATGGGAGGGGTAAAAAGAGGGAATGACGCGATCGCCTGGGGCATGCGATCGCGTCGCTGGAAGTTGTGCTAAATGCACGATTCCAGCGTCATTTTAGCGCAACTCTCTGTCTCCTTTTGGGGTGTTGTGCAATCCATGCGACGCAATCGCGTCGCTCACGCGGTCGCGTGGGATTGGTTGTGTGTAAGTGACGCGATTGCATGGGCCACGCGATCGCGTGGGCATCTTGTGCAAAACGCACAATGGCCGCACGATTCCAGCCTAACTTTCTGGACGTTGGATCTTTACGCTGATTTCCATATCACGCGACCACATGGATTACGCGGTCGCGTGGGTAGTGTTTTTTGCAATATGACGCGATCGCATGAGTGATGGGGTCGCGTCGCACAACCTTTTTTTTCTCTTTTTTTTATGCAATATGCAGAATGCAATGATTAATATGAATGCGATTCAAAATTCCAGGTTCAATATTATAAAATAAAATAAAACTTGAAAACAAACAAAATGAAATAAAAATTGAAAAATGAACGATCATACCATGGTGGGTTGTCTCCCACCTAGCACTTTTAGTTAAAGTCCTTAAGTTGGACATTGGAGGGGCTTCCTGTTATGGCGGCTTATGTTTAAATTCATCCAAAAATCTCCACCAATGCTTGGAATGCCAATAGCCTCCCGGGTCCCAAATTAGGCATGTAAAGCTCCTGAGCAGCTTCAAACAAATTTTTAGGCTCCCGGAATGACGAATGTCAGAATAGATTCCAGGATCCCAAACTTTGCTTTTAAATCCGCCTCCGTCTTGATCTATACTTTTCCATTCGGGCGGTTTAGAAAGTAGATTCTCACCATGGTGACCAAACTTTTTCCGAGATCCATTCAATTGAACATGATACCAATCCGTGCACTTCAAGTTGAAGCGTGGAACCTTATTGAACCCTGTGCACCAGCTCTGAGCACGAGCCATTTCCCTCTTACTCTTAAAGTCGCAGAGAGCTCTAAGCTGGCCATCTGTTTCAAGCAAACCATATTCAAGTAAAAAAGTAAAGTTAAAGGTTAAGGATTGTACCCACTTGAAGCTTGTATTGGGTGGTAATGGCCTTGGGGTAGGTGTTTCCAGTGGTTCTGTAAGTTCTACTCCCTTGTGCTCTTCTGTGAATTCCTTCACTTCTTTGCAAGGTTCTTCAAATGCATCTGTGTCCTGGTCAAAGTCTTCTGTGTCTTCCTCATCACTCGAGTCATAGATTGGAGGTTGAGAGAAATCTACCTCTGCATCATCTTCGTATTCATTTGGGGAAGATTCTTCGATCTCAGAGAATTCACTTGCGGATGCAAGTTCATTACTAAGAGAACTTGACTTGTGACTATCATCATCAAAGGAATTTGTGTCCTGGGTTATTCCGTCTAGTTCTTCATAAACGACTTGCCTTGGGGATTGTACACTGTCCTCCTTAGCATCAACTGTAACGTCCTTGACGGAGTTCTCCTCAACTCTGAATTCCCATGGAGGTTCAGCGTCTCCTAGATCTTCAATCAACTCTTCTTCTTGCGTAATGACAGCTTCTTTTACTTGTTCTAGTACGAATTCATTCTCTGTCTTGTCTACTGGAGTTTCTAGTATTTCCTTCATGCTACGCTCTTCGTTAGATTGTCCACATGGGGCTGTGGTTGGTCCTTGAATGTTCGAACGTCTAGAAACTAATTGAATTACTGCTTGCTCCAGTTGTCGAATGGTTGTTTGAAGTTTATTTACTGTTTCCTTGAGGCAAACCTCTGATTCTCGGGGTCACGGATTTGGACATGATACATAGGAAAGTGGTGGTGCTTGGGAGTGATTGGATTGGAACTGGGGTAAATAGAGATCATGTGGTGGCGAATGGTGAAGAGAAGCTTGTGAGTGTGGTGGTTCGAGGTTATGTTGAGAGGATGGTCTATAGGCACGTGGGGGGCTTGCTGGTAGTTACAAGGTTGTCCACCATATCTATCAGCTAGGTATGCATTGTAGAATGGTCATTGTCCATGATATCTTGGAGGGTGTTGTTGCCTAAAGGGTTGATTAGATCCTCTTGGCTCCATCCATCCTTGATTGGTCTGACCTTGATGCATATTCCTGCTATGGCTTCTATTTCCTTCAACAAAGTTAGAACCAAACTCAAAGCGAGAGGGGTGAGAGTTCATAGTAGCAAATAAAATTAAAAAGGAAAAAAACAGAAGTAAATAAACAAGTAAAAGAAAAATATTTATAATAACCAATAATAAGGCACACGTTAGCAGTTCCCCGACAACGGCGCCATTTTGACGAGAGAACTTTTGCGTGGTCTAGAAATTTGCGGATAAATCCTCGTTGCAAGTATAGTCTCTAAACCTTCAAAAGTCCTTTCATACAAACGTTTTGGTTGTCACAAGTAACAAACCCCTAAATAAATTGTTAACCGAAGTATTCAAACCCCGGGTCGTCTTCTCAAGGAACTGCAGGGAAGTATGTTCTTATTATTGGTTATGGAGATTGTAAATTCGGGGTTTCAAGAATGAGGAACAAATATGACAAATAATTTAAATAGCAATTAAAATAAATAAATACTGTAAAGCAAACTTTTGCAAGGGATGAGAAATTAGAAGTCCAAATTAGTTACCCTTCTCAATAATAAAGAAGATTGAATCTTAATTCCACTTAGTTAACCTTTGCTAAAGCAAAGGAAAGTAAAGGGATTAATTAGTTTGACCTTCGAATCCTATTTATTTCCTAAGAAAAGATTGGGATTATTGAAAGTCAATTCAATTAGCAAAGATAACAGTTATCAATTATGTTGAGCTAAGATAACTCCTGAGTTACTGATTTCTTAACCAAGACCAAAAGGGAAAAAGTAAATTTGCTGGAATAAAAATGTCTTCAGATTGAAAACAATGGTGACATAAATAAAAGAAAGCAATAATAAACTGAAATACCTCAAATAACATTAATTCAAATAATCTGGAACATAGAAGAATTCATAAATTAAATGGCAAAAGTAAATAATCAACTAAAGTAATGGAATGAATAAAAGTGAAAGGGAAGCTTAAAGTAAAGGAACACTAAACCTGGGATCGAGAGTCACTCCTAAAATTAAGAGAAATCCTAAATCCTAAGAGAGAGAGGAGAGAACCTCTCTCCAAACTAAATCTAAATCATGAGAAGTAACTAAATTGGAGAGCTCTCCTTGAATGGATGCATTCCCTCACTTCATAACCTCTGGTCTATGCCTTCTGGACTTGGATTTGGGCCAAAAAAGGGCTTCAGAAATCGCTGGGAGCATTTTCTGCAATTTCTGGTATGTGGCCTCTATCACGTGTTCGCGTTGGTCACGTGGTCGCGTCATTCGGAGCTTTTCTTGTCACGCGGTCGCGTCAGTCATGCGGCCGCGTCATATGTGTTTTGCTTAAGGCGCGCGGTCGCATTAGTCATGCGGCCGCGTCGCTGTTGATTCGCACTTGGCATGCATCCGCGTCGCCCATGCGATCGCGTGGATGCCCGTTTCTCCAAAAACTCCGTTTTGTGCCTTCCTTCCATTTTTTGTATGTTTCCTTTCCATCCTTGAGTCATTCCTGTCTTAGAAGATCTGAAACTACTCAACACACTGTTTACGACATCGAATGATAATAAGGGTAATTAAAATAATTAATTTTTTAAGCATAGGAAACATGTTTTTCACATACATCACATAATAAGGAAGGAGAAGTAAAATCATGCAATTAATATGAATAAGTGGGTGAAGGATTGAATAAATCACTCAATTTAAGCACACAATATATAATAAAATATGGGTTTATCATCTGCCAAGGATGATGGATTCATCCATACACTTTCCAGTGTCTAGGATTATGAAATCAGCAGGGATGTAGTGGCCTTCAACTTTTACCAAGACATCCTCTACAAGTCCATAAGCCTGTTTCCTTGAATTGTCTGCCATCTCTAGTGAGATTCTTGCAGTTTGTACCTCAAGGATCCCTAGCTTCTTCATTACAGAGAGAGGCATGAGGTTTTTGCTTGACCCTAGGTCACACAGAGCCTTCTCAAAGGTCATGGTGCCTATGGTACAAGGTATTGAGAACTTTCCAGGATCCTGTCTCTTTTGAGGTAATCTCTGCCTAATCAAGTCATCCAGTTCTTTAGTGAGCAAGGGGGGGTTCATCCTCCTAAGTCTCATTACCAAATAACTTGGCATTCAGCTTCATGATTGCTCCTAGGTACTTAGCAACTTGATCTTCAGTAACATCTTCATCCTCTTCAGAGGAAGAATACTCATCAGAGCTCATGAATGGCAGAAGTAAATTCAATGGAATCTCTATGGTCTCTGTATGAGCCTCAGATTCCCATGGTTCCTCATTAGGGAACTCCTTGGAGGTCAGTGGACGTCCATTGAGGTCTTCCTCAGTGGAACTAACTGCTTTTCCCTCCTCTATGCATTTAGCCATGTGGGACGTGTTTATGGCCTTGTATTCTCTCTTTGAGTTCTCTTCTGTATTGCTTGGGAGAGTACTAGGAGGGAGTTCAGTAACTTTCTTACTCAGCTGACCCACTTGTGCCTCCAAATTTCTAATGGAGGACCTTGTTTCAGTCATGAAACTTTGAGTGGTTTTAATTAAATCAGAGACTTTGGTTGCTAAGTCAGAGTGGCTCTGCTTAGAATTCTCTGTCTGTTGCTGAGAAGATGATGAAAAAGGCTTGCTATTGTTAAACCTATTTCTTCCACCATTACTGTTGTTGAAGCCTTGTTGAGGCCTCTATTGGTCCTTCCATGAGAGGTTTGGATGATTTCTCCATGAAGGATTATAGGTGTTTCCATAGGGTTCTCCCGCGTAATTCACCTCTTCCATTGCTGGGTTCTCAGGATCATAAGCTTCTTCTTCAGATGAAGCTTCTTTGGTACTGCCTGTTGCTGCTTGCATTCCAGACAGACTCTGAGAAATCATATTGACTTGCTGAGTCAATATTTTGTTTTGAGCCAATATGGCATTCAGAGTGTCAATCTCAAGAACTCCTTTCTTCTGATTCGTCCCATTATTCACAGGATTCCTTTCAAAAGTGTACAAGAATTGGTTATTTGCAACCATTTCAATAAGTTCCTGAGCTTCTGCAGGCGTCTTCTTCAGATGAAGAGATCCTCCAGCAGAGATGTCTAATGACATCTTGGACAGTTCAGACAGACCATCATAGAAGATACCTATGATGCTCCACTCTGAAAGCATGTCAGAAGGACACCTTTTGATCAATTGCTTGTATCTTTCCCAAGTTTTATAGAGTGATTCACCTTCCTTCTGTCTGAAGGTTTGGACTTCCACTCTAAGCTTACTCAATTTTTGAGGTGGAAAGAACTTTGCCAAGAAGGCATTGACTAGCTTTTCCCAAGAGTTCAGGCCTTCCTTAGGTTGTGAATCCAACCATATCCTAGCTCTGTCTCTTAAAGTAAAAGGGAAGAGCATAAGTCTGTAGACCTCAGGGTCAACCTCATTGGTCTTGACAGTGTCACAGATTTGTAAGAATTCATCTAAGAACTGATGAGGATCTTCTAATAAAAGTCCATGAAACTTGCAATTCTGTTGCATTAGAGAAACTAATTCAGGCTTAAGCTCAAAGTTGTTTGCTCCAATGGCAGGGATTGAGATGCTTCTCCCATAGAAGTTGGGAGTAGGTGCAGTAAAATCACCAAGCACCTTCCTTGCATTGTTGGCATTGTTGTTGTTTTCGGCTGCCATGGCTTCTTCTTGTTTAAAAAGCTCTGTTGGGTCCTCTACAGAGAGTTGTACTTTAGCTTCTCTTAGCTTTCTCTTCAAGGTCCTTTCAGGTTCAGGATCAGCCTCAACAAGAATGTCTTTGTCCTTACTCCTGCTCATATGAAAGAGAGAGGAGAAGAAAGTATGGGATCCTCTATGTTACAGTATAGAGATTCCTTGAGATGTCAGAGGAAAAGAAGAATAGAAGGAGGAGGTAGAGAGGAGAGAATTTGGACTTATAGAGAGAGGTAGTCCGAATTGCACATTGAGGAAGAGTGCTAGTCCCTTAAATAGAAAAATGTGAGAAGGGGGGAAGAATTTTCGAAAACAAATTAAAAAGATTTTGAAATAATTAAAAGAAATTTTGAAAAATTGATTGATGATTTTTGAAAATTAAAGTTGAGAAAGTAGTTAAGTGATTTTGAAAAAGATTTTGAAAAAGATTTTGAAATTAGAAATCAAAAAGATATGATTGAGAATTTTTTTGAAAAAGATGTGATGGAGAAGATATTATTGAAAATCAAATGAAAAAAAAGAAAGTTTTAAAATTAAAGTTGATTACTTGACTAACAAGAAATTAGAAGATATGATTCTAGAATTTAAAATTTGATCCTTTCTTAATAGGCAAGTAACAACTTGAAATTTTTGAATTAAATCGTTAATTGTAGCAAGGATTTTTGAAAATAGAAAAAAATATAAAATGGAAAGAAATTGATTTTGAAAAGATATGATTGAAAAGATATGATTTGAAAAAGATTTGATTTTGAAAAATTATGAAAATTTGCAAAAGATTTGAATTAAAAACAAAATCTTACCTCTTGTGCCATCCTGGCGTTAAGCGCCTAGAATGGTATCCATTCTGGCGATTAACGCCCAAAATACTACCTTTTTCTGTCAGTTTTCCTTCCTCATTGGGCGTTTTGAACGCCCAGCTTTTTCTGTGTAATTCCTCTGCTGCATGTTCTGAATCTTCAATTCTCTGTAATACTGACTTTAAAAGACACAATTTTGAAAATTTTTTTGAAATTTTAATGATGAAAAACAACAAAATGAAACTAATCATGTAAAACTAAGATCAAATAAACAAAGCATGCAGGACACCAAACTTAGAAATTTTCATATTAGAAACACTAACAAATTGAGAATGCATATGAGAAACAACTAAACACACAAAACAAGAGAATTTAAAGATCAGAGCAAGGGAATCATCAAGAACAACTTGAAGATTAATGAAGAACAAAATTCATACATTCAAAAAATGCAAGGAATAAATAAAACATGCAGGACACCAAACTTAAAAATTGACACTAGACTTAAACAAGAAACACAAATTATTTTTTATTTTTGTGATTTTAAATTTTTCTTTGTAATTTCTTTCGAAAATTAATTGGAAGAAGAGAAAGTAAGGAATTCAAAATTTTTAATGAGAATTCCAGGAATCATGCAATGTTAGTCTAAAACTCCGGTCCAGGAATTAGACATGGCTTACTAGCCAACCAAGCCTTCAATGAAAGCTTCGGTCCAAAACACTAGACATGGCCAATGGCCAGCCAAACTTTAGCAGATCATTATTTTCAACAGCAAAATTGATAGAAATCAACAAGCTTTTGTGATGATAAGTTGAAACCTCGGTCCAAAAGTTTAGACATGGTTTTACAACCAGCCAGACTTCAACAAATCATCATGAAACTCTAGAATTCATTCTTACAAACTCTGAAGAACAGAATAGAAACATTTTTTCTTTTTTTTTTTCGAAAATAAAAAGTAAAAAACTTAAACATAAAATGAAATTACCTAATCTGAGCAACAAGATGAACTGTTAGTTGTCCAAACTCGAACGATCCCCGGCAACGGCGCCAAAAACTTGGTGCACGAAATTGTGATCATCAATGGCGCCAACAACTTGGTACGCACAATTTTAATCTCAACTCTTTGTCACAACTCCGCACAACTAACCAGCAAGTGTACTGGGCCGTCCAAGTAATAAACCTTACGTGATTAAGGGTCGATCCCACGGAGACTGTCGGCTTGAAGCAAGCTATGGTCATCTTGTAAATCACAGTCAGGCGGATTCAAATGGTTATGGAGAATTGATAATTAAAAGATGAATAAAATATAAAATAGGATAGAGATACTTATGTAATTCATTGGTGAGAATTTCAGATAAGCGCATGAAGATGCTTTGTTCCTCCTGAACTTCTACTTTCCTATTGTCTTCATCCAATCATTCATACTCCTTTCTATGGCAAGCTTTATATTGGGTTTCACTGTTGTCAATGGCTACCTCCCGTCCTCTCAGTGAAAATGGTCCAAATGCGCTGTCACCGCACGGTTAATCATCTGTCGATTCTTGATCATGTTGGAATAGGATCCATTGATCCTTTTGCGTCTGTCACTATGCCCAACACTCGCGAGTTTGAAGCTTGTCACAGTCATCCCTTCCCAGATCCTACTCGGAATACCACAGACAAGGTTTAGAGTTTCTGGATCTCAAGAATGGCCACCAATAGTTCTAGCCTATACCACGAAGGTTCTAATCTTGGATTAGAAACCCAAGAGAGTATACTCCAGCTGTCGTCCAATGACTACGTTGAACATCATGTAGATCGCTTTGTGGTTGTCAGGCACGCGACCTTGGCTAAGCGAGTAACGAAGATTGGGTGATTGTCACTGATCACTCCTTCATTCTAACTTAACTGAATTAAGTACGAGAGTATATCTTGGAGAAGAAGTAGGCTTGAATTGAATAGAAAACAGTAGTAATTACATTAATTCATGAAGAACAGCAGAGCTCCACACCTTAATCTATGGTGTGTAGAAACTCCACCGTTGAAAATACATAAGAACAAAAGGTCTAGGCATGGCCGAATGGCCAGCCTCCCAAAGAGGGTTCAATCATCAAAACATGATTCAAAGATGATCAAAAGATGAATTGAAAGATGAAAATACAATAGCAAAAGGTCCTATTTATAGAAAACTAGTAGCCTAGGGTTACAGAAATAGGTAATTAAATCAAAAATCTTCTTCCGGGCCCACTTGGTGTGTGCTTGGGCTGAGCATTGAAGCTTTCACATGTAGAGACTTTTCTTGGAGTTAAACGCCAGCTTTTGTGCCAGTTTGGGCGTTTAACTCCAGATTTTATGCTAGTTCTGGCGTTTTGACGCCAGAATTTCTATGCTGACATGGAATGCCAGTTTGGGCCATTAAATCTTGGGAAAAGTATGGACTATTATATATTGCTAGAAAGACCAGGATGTCTACTTTCCAACACAATTGAGAGCGTGCCAATTGGGTCTCTGTAGCTCTAGAAAATCTACTTCGAGTGCAGGGAGGTCAAAATCCAACAGCATCTGCAGTCCTTTTTCAGCCTCTGAATCAGATTTTTGCTCAGGTCCCTCAATTTCAGCTAGAAAATACCTAAAATCACAAAAAAACACACAAACTCATAGTAAAGTCCAGAAATGTGATTTTTATTTAAAAACTAATAAAAATATAATAAAAACTAACTAAAACATAATAAAAACATACTAAAAATAATGCCAAAAAGCATATAAATTATCTGCTCATCACTTGGGGACAAGCAACAATTTAAGTTTGGTGTTGTGATGAGTGGATAATCTATACCCATTTTGGCATTGTTTTTGCATAGTTTTTAGTTTGTTTTAATTACTTTTTATTATATTTTTATTTGTTTTTATTCAAAAATCACATTTCTGGACTTTACTATGAGTTTGTATATTTTTCTGTGATTTCAGGTATTTTCTGGCTGAAATTGAGGGACCTGAACAAAAATCTGATTCAGAGGCTGGAAAAGGACTGCAGATGTTGTTAGATTCTGACCCTCCTGCACTCAAAGTGGATTTTCTGGAACTACAGAAGCCCAATTGGCGCGCTCTCAATTGCGTTGGAGAGTAGACATCCTGGGCTTTCCAGAAATATATAATAGTCCACATTTTGTCCGAGATTTGATGGCCCAAACTGGCGTTCAAAGACAGCCTAAAACATCTTGGCGTAAAACGCCCAAACTGGCACCAGAATTGGAGTTAAACGCCCAAACTGGCACCAAAGCTGGCGTTTAACTCCAGGAACAGCCTATGCATGAAAAAGCTTCAATTCTCAGCCCAGGCACACACCAAGTAGGCCCCAGAAGTGGATTTCTGCACTATCTGCACTTAGTTACTCATTTTCTGTAATCCCTAGGAACTAGTTTAGTATAAATAGCACTTTTTACTATTGTATTAGAGGACTTTTGGATTTTATGCTATCATAGACCATTGTTCACGTTTGGAGGCTGGCCTCACGGCCATGCCTAGACCTCTTTTCACTTATGTATTTTCTACGGTGGAGTTTCTACACCCCATAGATTAAGGTATGGAGCTCTACTGTTCTTCATGAATTAATGCAATTACTACTATTTTCTATTCAATTCACACCTACTTCTTCTCCAAGATATACTCTCGTACTTAATTCAGTTAAGTCAGAATGAAGGGGTGACCCGTGACAAACACCCAATCTTCGTTACTCGCTTAGCCAAGATCCGCGTGCCTGACAACCACAAAGCGGTCTACATGATGTTCAACGTAGTCATTGGACGACAGCTGGAGTATATTCTCTTGGATATCTAATACACGGACCGAGTTCATGAGATTAGTATCTTCGTGGTATAGGCTAGAATTATTGGCAGCCATTCCTGGGATCCGGAAAGTCTAAACCTTGTATGTGGTATTCTGAGTAGGATCCGGGAAGGGATGACTGTGACGAGCTTCAAACCTGCAAATGTTGGGTGCAAGTGACAGTGTGCAAAAGGATCAATGGATTCTATTCCGACGCTAGCGGGAACCGACAGATGATTAGCCATGCGGTAGCTGTACTTGGTATTTTTCATCCGAGACGAGAAATCCGACAGTTGATTAACCGTGCAGAAACCGTAGAGGACCATTTTCACTGAGCAGATCTTACAGCTTTCCATGGAAGGAAGTAACGCATGGTTGAAAGGAGGCAGAAGGAAAGCAGAGGTTCAGAAGCAACAAAGCATCTCCAGACGCTTATCTGAAACTCCCACTAATGAATTATATAAGTAACTTTATCTTATTTTATGTTTTATTTATATTTTAATTATCAAAACCTCATAACCAATTGAATCCGCCTGACTGAGATTTACAAGGATGACCATAGCTTGCTTCAAGGCAACAATCTCGGTGGGATCGACCCTTACTCACGTAAAGTTTATTACTTGGACGACCTAGTGCACTTGCTGGTCAGCTGTACAGAGTTTTGAGGAAAGTGTGAGATCACGATTCCGTGTACCAATCCTTATACTTTTTTTCTTTTCAATTGAGTTCCTACACTACTTTTAATTTTATAATTAGATCCTTTTATATAAAAATATTAAAATTAACAAAATAATTTTCTCAAAAATATGTGATCAAAGATCTAATTATGTTCTTAATACTAGATATCTTCAATTTGTGGAAAAATATTTAGTTGACTTTAATATTTTTTATACTAGAAAGGATCTAATTACGAAATTAAAAACAATGTAGGGACCCAATTAAAAAGAGAAAAAAGTGTAAGGACCTAATTAAAAATTTGGTGAAACTATAGGGACCAACACAGTAATTAAACCTATTTTGAACTAGATAGTCGCTAACGCGTGTAAGTATGCTCAACTAGAATTTGAAAGTCTCTGCTAGAGTTTGTGTGCCAACTAAGGCTAGAGAGTTTTTGACTTGTGAGAATGTTTTCTAAGGTTCCGTTTAGTTCATGTATAGGATGAAACATAGACAAAAAGACACAAAGCACAGACATTAAAGACATAGACATAAAATATTTGTATTTATATAAAGTCAAAATAATGAATAAGACACACAAATATTTAGAAAAGATTGAATTACCCTTCATTCAACCACAAGTTTTACCACCACCACTATACACCCATCACTCTAAACACTGCATGTCATCACCATTGAATTTTTATTTCTTTCAGTATTTTTTATTTCTTCTAATATCATCTCAAATTATCATTCAAATACTAAATATACAATTTTTCTTGAAAAAAAATAGAAAATCAAAGTCCAGAATTTATCAAAGATTAATCAAAATTCAAATAAATAAAATCTTAAATGTGCAATTTTTTTCTTGAAAAAAAATAGCAGAACAAATTTGGTTGTATAATCTAAAAGAGAAAGAGAAAAAAGAAAAGTTTGGGGAGATAAGAGGACAAAGTTTAAAAATTTAAAAATTTAATAAGGATAAAAAGTAAAAAATTAATGTCTCACAAGTTGTGTCTCAGTGTCACATCATATTGGAGGTACACAAATTTAGAGTCTTCGTGTCCATCCGTGTCCTCCCATGATGTCCTTCGAAAATATGTGTCTCACCAAACCAAACAGCAGATATGTGTCACCGTGACATCAACCAAATGCTTTTGAGAGTGAGAAACTATAATGCACGGACACTGACACGAACACGACACGATATAGGACACGCAGACACATGAATTTAAAATTCTTAAATACACGGGAACACGGTATATATATAAAATCCTTAACTGTTTACTCATACTATTTTCACCAACCGTTCATTACTTGCTTGCTTAAATTCTCTGATTTATTGTTTTATGATACTGGAACAGAAATACTCAATTTAACTTGTCTGATTAGTCTAATCACTCAACTATTGTTGCTCAGTCCATTAATTCTCGTGGGATCGACACTCACTCACCTGAGTTATTACTTGGTATGTGATGAATCCACATTTCATGGTATTTATTTGCTCTATTTGGGTGGATTTCATCAACTTTTCTTGCACTTATTCATTGAAATAGCATAGTTTCATGATTTTTTCCTAAATTGTGCGTGAAAGTGAAAACATGCTTTTTAGGCCTTTTAATTGCTAAATTTTATCCACTTTAATTTCGTATGATGCTTTGATGTGTTTGCTAAGTGATTTCAGGTTTCCAAGGCACGTATGGGTTGAAGAAGTGAGGAAAAGAGCATGCAAAAAGGAAGAAACCATGAAGAAATGGAGTTTGGAAGTTTCAGCACGCGTGCGTACGCACAACGAAGATTTGCGAACAACGCGTACGCGTGACCCACGCGTATGCATGGATGGAATTTTCGCCAGGCGACGCATACGCGTGACCTACGCGTACGCGTGACCTGAGTTATGTCAGCTCATTAATTGCAAATCGCTGGGGGCAAATTCTAGGCCTCCAAAACCCAGTCCAACTCATTTATGAAGCTATTTCAACCCCAATTCAACTGAAAACAAGGAGGAGCAATTAGGGTTACCTTTTACCATGTTTTAGTGTAGTTCTCTAGAGAGAGAAGCTCCCTCCTCTCTCTAGAATTAGGGTTTTTAGCTTAGTTCCCTTTTAATTTCAGCACTTTAATTCTTGTTTTAATGTAGTTTCATTTATGTTTCTATGCTTTGTTGTCTTTATCTTCTTCATCTCTTTTGCTATTTTCTCTTTTATGTTTTCATGTCATTTATTGCTTTCCTTAGTTGTTATTGCTATTTTCTTGCTTTTGGTAGCTAGACTTTATTTTTAATGCATTTTAATATTATTTTATTCTCATGCACACCAAGTGTTTGATAAAATGCTTGGCTTAGTTTTTACATAGTTTTTCTCCACTCTTGGTTTGAAATTGATGACTTTGGTGATCCTTGAGTTATTGATGTCCATTCTTGTTTGATATATTAGAGTAGTTAGTTGATTTGGTCTCCCTTGATTCTATGTGAGCCCTTAGTATTGACATAGGACTTAGGGATTGAAATCAACTATGCCTATTTGAGTTATCTTCGATGTAACATTGACTAAGTAGGATTAACTCTTCATAATCATCATGTGTTTGTGGTCAATGGCTACGATAGGTAACCTTAGCTCTCAATTGCTTGCCAAGAGGTTTTCTTGCACTTTAAGTTTCCTTTCCTTGCATTTTATTGCTTTGAATTTTATTTCTTTGACTTTTAATTCCTTGCATGTTTATTTAATTTCTTTGATGTTTAATTTCTTGCATGTTTAATTTTCACACTCTTGGTTGAGAAATTGGGTGTTTGGGTGGAATTGAGTTGTGGATGTCCATTCTGCATTGTGTGATAATGCTTAATTGGTTTGGTTTCCATTGACGCTAGTTTTTCACTAAGTAATTAGTGAGTTGACTAGGACTTATGGATTGAGATCAATTACGCCTTTTGACTAATTCTCAAGGAGGATTGACTGATATAGATTGATTCCACACAATTGCCATGTTTGTGGTCCATAACTAGGATAGAAATCCTAAATTCCCCAATTCTTGCCAAGAGTTGCCATTTACATTCCTTGCATGTCCATTACTTTCTGCTATTTACATTTCTCACTTTCATTCCCAATTCTCCATGCTCTCTCATAGCCAATGACATGTACATTTTATTGCAACTCCTAGGGAAGAGCGACCCGGGTGTTAAATACTCTCGGTTAAAATATTATGTTTTTATTGTGATATCCTTTGGATTGACATTTGATTGATGGCCAATGTGTTAGGTTAGGACTATACTTACAACGCCAATTCCATATTTTGATAATCGAATTCCTAGCCCATGCAAATCGGCAATCATCAGTATGACCCGATGCACTTACTGGTTAGTTTGTAGTATTCAAAATTTGCATCAAGTTTTTGTCACCCATGTGACCGGCGGGATTGAGATCACCTGGCGCCACCATCGTCGTCGTGAGGTATGCGCCACCGTCATCGTCCTCTCCACAAAGCCACTACATTAGAGAGGGACGCCGTTGAGGAGAGAGAAGGACCTCGCATGAGAGGAGCTCATCGTTGCCGCTGCATGCATCGCCATCGTTCGCACACTCTGTCGCCGCTACTGGAGATGTGGTCGCTGAGCCTCTGGTTGTCGGGAAACAATGTTGTCAGTGCCGGAGGTTGCTGTCAGAGCTACTGTTCCATTCTGTCATTCTTTATTATAGTAAGATGTTTCCACTCCAAAAATCTTGCTATACTTGTTCTGATTATCTGTTGTTAAGAGTTTTAAGGTATGCACGTTGTAGGATTAATTTACTGAGACTTTATACGGTGAATGTTGCCGCTGTTACAACTACTGGGTCAGTTCGGAGTTGCTGCTGCGTCGTTCTGTCATTACAGTAGGTATCTCTGTCTCGGAACTCTCACTGTTAGTATCGTGTTATATGTTATTAAGGATTTTGCGACATTGATATTTTAGGATTGAGTTATCGAGGTTGCATGTTGCGATTAAAGTGGCTGCTATTGTTGCAAAAGTAAACAGAGCCGTGGATGTAGCTGCTGCTGTTGTGGGCCGAGGGAAAAAGGGATTTACTACGTTTAATTATGAAAATTTTGGCTAATTGAGGTAGGAGATTATTTTAAAATTAAAAATGTTTTGGGCTTAAATACCTGATGAGTTTAGTGAATTAATGAAATGAATGAATGCCTATGATTCAAATGATTTTCTTCTGTAGTTGAGGTTGTGGCTAATTTTGTTATTAATATTTCAATTTTTGAATCTCTGGTGAAAATGATTGAATATGTCAATTTTGAACTTTTATTTTAAATTGGTATTGATTGATTCTAAATGTTGGATTCGAAAATGTTAAATTGAAATGCTGATTTTGTTGGGTTGAGGTTGAATAGAGAGAACCCGTGAAGGGTGAAAAATCTCTGGTTTTTAGGGGAGGTTCTGTCGAAATTTTTGTAAAAATTTAAAGAGTTTTGGAAGTTTGGTTTAAACGAGAAATGAGTTCCCTGATTTTAGTTTGTGAAAATGATTTATGATTTAACCTATATAATTTTAAATAATGACAAAATGAGATTTAATTAATTAATTGAAGTTTTAAAAAGACAAATTACTTTATCAAACTACGGGTATGGGTTTAGGAAGTGTGAGAGGAAATACTGTTAATAGAGTTAGGTGATGGACTTAAAGGAAAAAGAGATATTTGGGAAAGGATGTAGTTGAGTTTTGATTTATAAGAATTCTTGTGATAATGATTGCGAATTTTGGGAGTATTATATTGAAATTGAGGATTTAGAGAAGTTTGGCTTGTCGATCTATAATGTGACTAATTAGAGAAATTATTTAATGAGATTGAACAGGTTATGCCGTGTTTGAGTTAGATTGTTTTTTGGCTATGAAAGATTATGTTTTATTTTGAGTTAGTGTACAACCTTTACCTCGAGGTTAGGGTGTTGTATTTAAAGACCTCATAGCCGCAAGCCGTATGTAACTGCCCAAGCCTCACCCAGTGAATGATAGAGGTATAGAGTAGGATTTTAGTAGAGTTGTTGATGAGTATGTTGAGAGTTGTGATTGAAATTGAAATAAGTAAATATTGAGATTATAATGAATGAGGTGATGATAGTGATGATGAGAATAATGATGAATTTGAGATTTAATGAGATATGAATGGATGAATGATGATGACATTGAGAACGATGAATTAAAATTATTTTGTTTGTATAATTGAGACATTGTTGACCCTCTATCGCAAGATGTGACCAGACACTTTAACTTTCCGGGTTCCCCCATGTGCATGCATATACATACATACATACATACATACATACATACATACATACATACATACATATATATATA
>NC_029791.2:70727490-70770979 GCF_000816755.2 Arachis ipaensis | reverse complement strand
TCACCTATGGATAAATTGAGCTTTGGATTTTTTCCATGGATATTATTGAGCTTAGGGATGCGCACATAAAGGGACTGTCCACGGTTAGCTACCAGGATATGTCGAGTTGGCTATATAACCGACAGATGATATCATCAGTCATAGCACATGCATGCATTATGCGCATTTGTACTGTTTTGCTTGAGTGTGCATCATTTTGGTTTGCCTAATTGGTTAACTATGCTTATCTGCTACTTGCTCTACTTGCTGTATCTATATTCTATCTGTAATTTCTTTATTTGATTTGTAAGTGTATGTTTATCTAAGAGACCCTCTTTGGTGGAGGCATGATGAGGGTGGTTTCTGATATGTGGTGATGAAGGTTAAGGTCGGGTGCACTATGTGTTGCTTTATTATTCTAATTTATGAATTGGTTGGATAGGAGTGAGCGATGTCAGTTGGGTAGGAAGCCCTTAAGCACATCTTTGGTCCTTTTTCATTTCTTTAAACTATTCACTTTACTGGTTTGTAAACTAAAGGAGTTATTTCACAACTTTTCAAAGTAGTTTTTTCCATAAAGCTTTTTCAAAAGGTTATTTCAAGGATAAACTATTTTTATAATGAAATTAATTCCATTTGCAAGTATTTGTTTGCTTTGATGGTATTTTCTTCCCTGTTAAGAACCTGCGAGGACGATGTTCTTACTCCCCTACAGAATTTCTTTTTAGTGGCATGTTCAGGAAGCTTTAGTGCGAAGTCACGACCGAACTATGAAACTTATGTATATATGTGTTTTCATTTCTATATTTGGTTTAGTCTTAGATTTTATTTTTCCCTCATCATTTATTGTTTTAGTTTTTTAGATGGGTAGGACTTGTATTTGAGAAATTTTAATAAGTCTATGTATTTATTATTATATGGATATAATTACGTGATTAAGTGGTTTAAAATAAATACTTTTCAAGTTCTTAAGTAAAAATTCAGTTTATTTTCGTGAAGGCTCAATATTAAATAAATATAGTACGAAATCAAAGGAGTAGAGATAGGTAATGCCTAGACATTTAGTGCGATCATGAGGTGCTAAAAGTTAGGATGTTATATCCAGCGGTATTAGAAAGCCAACTTCCAGAGCTAATCCAACGATATATAATAGTCCATGCTTTCTCTCTAGCATCACGGTACTAAACGCCGCAACATTGGTGTCCAGCGCCAAACCACATCCAACACCAAAACGGAAGTCATGCGTACGCATGACACCCAATTTGTGTCCCACATGAGAATTCAGCCATGGGGTGCCTGGAAGTAAAACAGAAGCTAAATGAAGGCACGTTTAACATGGAATTCTTCACGTGCCATGGCTGGACCAAACAGAGGCCTGATTTAAGAGAATTGTTATGTCGGTATAGAATTTCACACAAAATGAATTCTCGTTGCAAGTATAGTTCTACACCAACAAACAATCCTCCCAATAAAAAATTTTGGTTTTGTCACATGTACAAACCCCAATGAATTTTTAACCGAAGTATTTAGACTCCGGGTCGTCTCACAAGGAATTACAATGAAGTGCTCAATTATTGGCTATGAATATATTTTGGTGTTTTTGGGATAAGAGACATGAAATATAAATAGCAATGAAAATAAACTAACAACTAACAAAGCTCTTGGCTAGATATGAGAACTAGATGTCCCATCCTAGTTATCCTCCCCAATTGTGACCACAAATTATCCATTACTACCACTTAGTTAACCTCTAACCATGGAGGAAAGTCAAGTGGATGAATCAACTTGATTCCACAAGTTCTAGCCAACTCCCAAGGGAAAGACTAGCGTTAGTGGTATCCAAATCAATTAGCAACTTCTAATTGTTGATCAATCAAAGGAATTAGATAACTCAAGCGTCACTAATTACTCCACCTAGGCCAAGAGGAATAAAATCTACACCAACTTGGAAGGCAAAAAAGGAGAGCATGGTAAAAGTGCAAGAATAATAAATCTACCAACTATCAATTGCAAGGAAAGTAAATTCACAACTCAAATCAACAATTAAAAGAACATCAAACATAAATTTCATAAAAGAAAAGATCCAATTCCAACAAGAATTAATGAACATAAAAAAGGTATAAAAGTAAAATTAACACTACAAATCTTGAGAATGAAAGAGTAGAAGCAAGAAATCATAAAGAAAACAAGATGAAAACATGTAATTGAACCTAAATCTAGAAGAAATTAACCTAACCTAATTCTAGAGAGAAGAGGGAGTTTATCTCTCTAGAAACTAACCTACATGATGCTATACTACCAAACAATTGCTCCCCCCTTGCCCAAGCTTGAATTCTACATGAAATAGCATTAGAAATGAGTTGGGTTGGGCCCAAAGTGCTTCAGAAATCGCTGGGGGCGATTTCACTGGCGATTTCACTTTAGTGGGCCACGAGCAGCATCGGCGCGCACGCATACATGGCGTGTGAGCGCCCCTATACGCGAAGCAACATATGACAAATTTTATATCATTTCGAAGCCCCGGATGTTATATTTCCAACGCAACTAAAACTGCCTCATTTGAACCTCTGTAGCTCAAGTTATGGTCATTTGAGTGCGAAGAGGTCAGGCTTGACAGCTTTACGGTTCCTTCATTTCTTCATGAGTTCTC
The DNA here is from genome assembly GCF_000816755.2 of Arachis ipaensis. NCBI lineage: Eukaryota > Viridiplantae > Streptophyta > Magnoliopsida > Fabales > Fabaceae > Arachis > Arachis ipaensis. The sequence goes on along the minus strand of NC_029791.2, from coordinate 70,768,350 downwards.
CTACTTTGCATACTTTTCTCCTCACTTCTTCCATCTAATACTTGCGTTAAGAACCTGAAATTACTCAACAAACATATCAAGGCATCGAATGGAATTAAAGTGAATTAAAATCACCAATTTTAGGGCCTAAAAAGCATGTTTTCACATTGAAGCACAAATCAAGGGAGAATTGCAAAACCATGCCATTTCATTGAATAAATGTAAGAAAAGTTGATAAAATCCCCAAAATTAAGTACAAGATAAACTGCAAAATCGGGGTTTATCAAGGCCAATTTGGGGAAATCCTGGAATAAGAATGCTTGCTGTTGCATGGTTACAAGGACCACGTATAACACCCCGTTACCCTAAGCCTTACCTCTACTCGTAAGGCAAAGAATAACAAAGTGCCATGACGGTTCTAAAGCTTATAATATACAATATATGTCCAAAAATATATATAACTAGAAGTCCGATGAAGGAATAAAGCTCAAGGTCGCGTAAAGCGGGAATACAAAACGCGAAGCGTTCACACACGATAATTAAACACGTAAGCACAAACAGGACAAGACATAACACATAAAAACCTTGTAGATAGTTCCAGGATACACAAGGCAATAATCAAATTAACAAGATATATAAAGGCAAAGATGCCATGACGGTTCTAAAGCTTATAATATACAATATATGTCCAAAAATATATATAACTAGAAGTCCGATGAAGGAATAAAAGGAATAAAGGCGTTAAGCGGAAATACAAAACGCGAAGCGTTCACACACGATAACTAAACGCGTAAGCACGAACAAGACAAGACATAACACATATAAATCTTGTAGATAGCTCCAGAATACAGAAGGTAATAATCAAATTAACAAGATATATATATATATATGAAATACCAAAAAGAGAACTAGTCACAACCTACGGAGTTTAGGCCGACTAGTCAAACTAAATACAATAGACACTACAAGATTTTTGTTTATTTGTGGTAGTTTTTTTTCTTATTTGTAGAGGTTTATAACCCCTACCAAATTGTTTGTGGGAGTTTCTAAAACCCTCAAAATTTGAGGTGCCACGAGGTCTTTTGTGGGGGTTTTTAAAAGCCTCCACAATCTTTTCAGTGGAGGTTTTGTGTGTGTTTAGTAGGAGTTTTATATTGGACGTTTGTGGCAGTTCTTGGTCAATGTTTGTGGCAGTTTAAAACTCCCCACAAAAAGATTTTTTCATTTTAAAAATAATAGCTATTCTATGAAGGTTTCAAACCTGTCAATATAATTTTAAAAAATTAATCTACATTATTATCACACTATTAATCATTTATTATTAAAAAGAAATGTTTAGGCTAGACATTAAAAATGTAGAAGAAAATTAAAATAAAAGAAATACTTTAAAACAAAATATATTATACTACCTGATGGGTGGAAAAATGCCGGTTAAGAAATTCTGATAAAAGTAGCGTTGCAAGTACAGTCTTAACGGATGAAAATTTCACTATCAATTTAAAAGTGTGTCACAATTAAAAATAATTAACCGGGAGTAGAATCCCGGGTCGTTTCCCAAAGAGTTGATACAATGATGTAAATTATTGGTCAGAATTTTTCTGAATGTTTGTGATGTTGGGAGCAGGAAAATAAATAACCAGAAATTAAAGCAACGAATGAATAATAACAAGAGGTGTTATGTAATTAAAATAAGAAGCCTTGGTTAGGGGAGTGAATTGGGGTTTCTATCCTTGTTGTCTTTCCCAAGAAGAATAGTAAATGTTCATTGCTTCCACTTAGTTACCCTCTAACAATTGAAGGGAAGTCAAGTGGCTGTCCCTAACTCTGACTCACAAGTTCTAGTCACTTCATGGGGAAAACTGAGTTAGCCAGCAATGTCCAATTACGGATTCATACTTGGGGGTCACAGCTCAAGGGACCCTAATTAATCAACCCCTAAGCCAAGTTGAGAGTTTTAAGTCATTAACATGAATGTCATTTTCAATAACATATAATGGGAGTAACTGAAAGACATGGTGATGATAATAAATTAATAAAATTAAAATTGGCACTAACAATTAATTAACAAGGATTAAACAAGCAATAAAATTAAACATAAAAATAATTCAATGCATTAATTGAATTGAAGGGTGACAAGATCCAAACATGAAGCAAAATAATCAAATAGAAAAGAGTAATAAGGAAATTAGAAAAGTAAACTAGAAGGAAATTGACTTCAATAGAAGGTAGTAGCAGCTCTCTCTAGATCCAATTCAAAGCAAAACTAAGAACATCAAACCCTAGAGAAAAGTAGGTGTTTTTTCTCTAGAATTCAAACTAAAACTAAAACTAAAGTGAAAGTGAAAGTGTGTTCAGTCTCAGGTTGCCCCTTGCCTCTAGTATGTTTTTTTGGGCTTGAAACTGGGTCCAAATCAGCCCAGAAATCGCCCCCAGCGAGTTCTGTTAAGTGCAGCACGTGACGCTCTGTCACGTGTACGCGTCGCTATAAGATGCTCCAAATCACGCGCACGCGTCAGCCATGCATGCGCGTCACTCCTCGCTTTTCAGCTCCTTAGTTTCTTGTGTTCCTTCCACTTTAACATGCTTCATCTTCATCCTTTAAGCCATTCATACCCTGTAAACTTGAAAACACTTAACAAACACATCACGGCATCGAATGGTACAAAGGAGAATTAAAAATTAATAATTTTAAGTTTTAGGAAGCATGTTTTCAATCATAGCACAAAATTAGGAAGGAAATGAAAAACATGCAATTTACATGAATAAGTGTTAGAGAAGTTGACAAAACCCACTCAATTCAGTCGAAAATATATCATAAAATAGTTGTGTATCAAATCTCCCCACACTTAAACATTAGCATGCCCTCATGCTAAGCTCAAGGAGACTAAAATAATGAAGGAAAAAAAGGTGAGACTCATGCAATGCAACCTATATATGTGAATGTAACTACATGCTAAAATACGTTTACCTACTTGGTTTAAAGTAAACAAATTCTCCATGAACAACCATTAGTGAATTCCACTAATCTAAATCTCAAAATAAAGAACAAGTAAACTGCAAGAAGAAAGCTCATGAAAGTCGGGAACAAAAACTTGAGCACCGAACCCTCACTGGAAGTGTATACACTCTAATCACTCAAGTGTTTAAGGGTCGATTCTCTCGGTTCTCTACCAGTCTTGCTTTCTAAGGCTTGCTTTTCTTCTACCAATAAACACAATTTAATGCACAAATACACATATCAAGAGGTCTTTTCAAGGGTTGTAATGGGGTTATGATCAAGGTAGGAATGTATTTGGCTAAGTGGACTAAAATCCGAATCCTTGATTAACCTAAACTTCTCACCTAACCTAAGACATTCCAAGTCATTAATGCAAAACCTACTACCCATTGATTATTTTTGTCACAAATTCATGCACCTTAATGTCTTTTGAATACAAATCATATGCATTAATTTAATTATTTTGCTTAGGGCATTTTGTCCCCTTTTTATTGCTTCCTTTTTTTTTTTCTTTTTTTTTCTTTCTCTCTTTTTTTTCATTTATTTTTTTCTTTTTTTTTTTGGATATGCATAAAGGAGGTAGTGCATATGATTAAAGTGTTAGATGCATGAACAAGTGCCCAACTATATTCACATTTTTACATAAGAATATAAAATACCCAATTTCCTAAACATGTATTCTCCAATTCAATTTTCCCACACTTAATTCATGTACACCTCACTAGTCTAAGCTAATCAAAGATTCAAATTAGGGACATATATTGTTTTTTGCTTAGAGTTAGTGATGTGCTAATATAAATAATAAATAGGGTAAAATAGGCTCAACATGGGGTTGCAAAGGGTAATGATAGGGTAAGGCCATATGCATATGTGAGCTAAATGCAACAAGGCCTCAATCACATAAGTGTATGCATACATCAAACCATGGACATATAGAATCATGCAAGATATAGATCACAATTTTAGAGACAACAATACACACCAAAATAAAATATTGGTTGATAAAACGCAACCAATCAAATAGGTTCAAAATCTCACTGGTTTTGTGTGTTCGAGCTCTAAAACCATGTTCCAAATTAAATATCTTCAAAGAAGTTTAACAAAAAATTTTAATTCAAATTAGTGAAATACTATAAAATAGTGTCTTGAAAAAGAATTTATCACTTCAACCAGGTAGTACCTAAATGCAAGCAACTACTACTCATGCAAGTTATCTTATCTACAAAAGAAAATTAAAGTACTAGTGTTGAGAGAGAGTTGTTACCTTCGGGAGTCAGTTACTGACCTCCCCACAGTTAATGCTTGGCACGGTCCTCCGTGTGATCAGTGATCTACAGGTGTGTCCGGGATCGCCACTTCCAATGGCCAAATGATGGGGGGACAGGGGCGCCTCCGTGTCCATAGCTTGTTCGCTTGCATCACCATTAAGGAAAGTGGAGTCCGAGGTGTCGGGGTCCTTTGGAGGTGGGTGAGTAGAACTAATGAGCTCCTTCAAGTAGGTGTAGCGGTGCTTGTTGCGGCGCTCAATTTGCTCCATCCACCGGCCTTGCCGGTCTAGCTTCTCAAGGATCTCAAGGAGCAACTGGTTGTTGGATGGTGGTGGTGCATAGGGTGTTGATGATGGTAGGGCCTCCTAGGATGGGTCGTCATTAAGGCTCTTGGATGACACTTGTGGAATGTTCCACTTTCCATGGGGAACCAGTTCATCTGCCAAGGGGATTTTACTCATTACGTCATCTACTTCATGCGGAATGCCAGCGGCAGATGCTAGTACCGTGACTAAGGCTGGGAAGGGAATGTTACCAGCCGTGTGAACGCAGCCCATGGCCCAGCAGAGGAGTCTAGGGATGTTAAGTGGCCTCTCAGTCAAAATGCACCATACATGCACGACCATATCCCTAGTGATAGAGGACTCATGAGTACTCGGCCAGACATAGTGGGACATGATCTGTTGCCATAGACAAGTCTCATCTGTTAAATCGTTAGCCGAAAGCCCTTTTGGATTAACCTTGCTTTGCCCATAAATCCAAGTGCTTCCGGACTTAGCAATAGTCTTAAGAACGAGGTCCCAATCAAAAGTATAACCTTTGTGGGCAATTTTTGCTTCTGGAAAGACATCCAACCCTTCCGAATTTGGTGGGATGCCAAGCACTCAATGAAGCATATCTTCTGAAATAAGGACTTGCTTCCGTCGCATATAGATTGAGTCAAGGGTCGAGGATTAGTAATTAGCATAAAATTCGTTGACCCAAGACAAGTTGACTTCAATTGAATCTCTGTTCAAGAACCCCCAATGTTTCTTCTTCATTCTATCCTCCACATATTGTATCAAATGGTCTGGCACCCAGAGGAGGCGTTCACGGTGGAGATTCTGCTCAATAATATTAGCATGCATCCTTTCACAATAGCGGTTGACAAATCGCGCTGTATCCTTAGCAGGAATCTTCTTGTCTGCCTCATCAATGCAGATATCCACTTTTGATTTCTTAGAAGGCTGCCTTTTTGTGGGTGACTTTGGTGCTTGCCTTTTAGAAACTGTTTTCTTAGAAGATTTCTCATTTCCTTTCGCGGTTTCATATTGAAAATGAGGGAAAAGGAGAATTATAAAAAAAAAACAGGTGAGGATAATGAATAATGCAGTAATAAGATAGGTGTAATGAAAAAGTAACAAGGAATGCAAAAATAGAAGTAAAATTAAAGTAAGGGTTCATTGAAACTTTTCCACAAACACATAGTGTGTATTGTATTATTCAACAAGCAAATTGACCAAAACTAACATATAACACCATTAAAGGAAAGAAATTATATCCAATAAAGCAAGTAGCACCAAACAATCGAATGAAATTATAAAAGGAACATGGATCCAACACCAAGTTGAAACATATAATAAATTGAAACAAAATAAGTAAAACTAAGCAATAAGTGAGGGGATAAAGTGTAACAAAAAGAAAATAAAATGATGAGATGTAACTAAATTAAAGAAAAATAGAGAAGATAAGGAGGTTAGAATGAAACCTTGAAAGCAAAAAGGAGTAGTGGTAAGTGGAAGTAAGAGAGAAAGAATAGGGGTAAGAAAGAAGAATAGTAAGAAAAAGAGAGAGAGGGGGGCGGGGAAAGGAACGCCGGAGAATGGTAGCTGCTGGTGGAGTTCCGCTGAAAAAGAAAGGAAGAAACAGTGAGAAGAGAAGAAGAAAGAACAAAGAAGGAAAGAAGGAAGAAAAGAAAAGAGTGAAAAGAAAGTGGGGAGGGGGAAAAATAGTGCAGACTAGGTCTGCGTGCAGGTATTTGAAAAACGCATCTCGACGCGTAAGCATCGCCCACGCGTACGTGTGGATTGTGAAAATTGAAAGTGACGCGCACGCATCCCTCATGCATACGTGTGGGTTTGAGTTGTGCATTTTGCACAGTACCCGCATGGGCTCGGTACAACTCTCTGTTCGAGCCATGCGGGGGCAAAATCTCAGCCTCATACAAGCACCATTTTTGGAGACGGGGCGACGCGTACGCGTGGCAGCATCGTGCGCCCAGCTCCCTGCCAGCACGAATTCAGCATAAATGGAAAATGGGCGTCGACGCGTACGCGTGGTTCACGCGTACGCGTGACTGGTGCCCGCGCCCTTTCTCCTCTTTCCGCACGGCCCCAGCACAACTTTCTATTTGGCCGTGCGGACGCATCATTCAAGCATCGGTTTAACACGATGCCTATCCACGATATCACGCGTGTGCGTCAGGCATGCGCACGCATGGCAGGGGTTTTTTTTTTAGAACAAAAGGAAAACATGCTGAATTGAAAATTAACAAAGACAACTAATGAAACAAACATAAGAAATAAATAAAATATAACTGTAAAAAGGAAGATCATATCATGGTGGGTTGTCTCCCACCTAGCACTTTTCTTTAACGTCCTTAAGTTGGACGGTCCATAGGCTCAGTCCTCTTTCTTTGCTAGATCCTTCAAGAGGAAGATCTCAGCTCCTTGTTATTCTTCATCTTCGCATCATGAAACAGCTTTAAACAGTGGCCATTCACTTTGAAGAAGGTCGGGCTTGAGGGGTGACTTTGGTGGACAACTCCATACGGTTCCACCTTCTCCACCATGTAAGGTCCATCCCACCTTGACCTCAGCTTTCTTGGCATTAACTTCAACCTTGAGTTGTAGGGTAGGACTTGATCCCCAGCTCTAAACTCTCTTCTCTTGATGTTCTTGTCATGGATCGCCTTCACCTTTTTCTTTGTAGAGCCTTGAGTTTTCATACGCTTCTAATCGAAGGCACTCCAATCCTCCAGTTGCAATTTCCTTTCAATCCCGGCTCCCCCCAATCCTGAGTTGCATTCCTTCACAGCCCAGTAAGCTTTGTGTTCCACCTCTACCGGAAGGTGACAAGCCTTTTCGTAGACTAGGCGGAAGGGACTCATTCCGATGGTTGTCTTGTAAGCCGTCCGATAAGCCCATAGCGCATCTCCAAGCCTAGAGCTTCAGTCCCTTCTATGAGGTTTAACAATCTTCTCGAGTATGCGCTTGATCTCTCTATTAGACACCTCGACTTGCCCATTAGTTTGGGGATGGTAAGCCGTCGCCACCGTGGGAATGATGCCATGTTTCTTCAGCAAACCTGTCATTCTCCTATTACAGAAATGAGAGCCTTGATCACTCACGATTGCTCGTGGTGATCCATAAAATAAATATATATATATATATATATATATATATATATATATATATATATATATATATAAGTATGACATACCAAAAAGAGAACTAGTCATAGCTTGCGGAGTTTAGGCTGGCTAGTCAAACTAAAATACAAAGAGTTTTTGAAGTTTAAAACAGCTTATACAACTTATCTCTCAAATCAAGCCTCTAAGGCCATAAAGTCTAAAACAAAAAGGTGAGAGAAAGTACTACAGCAAAATAATAAAAAATACCAAAAGGAGAACAAAAGATTCTCCGCTCTGTCACCATCCGGCAACTCATCGAGGTGAGTTACGACCTGCATCTGAAAAGCAACAACAACATATGGTATGAGAACCGGAGGTTCTCAATATGGTAACAGTGCCCAATATGCAAGATGTAAGGTTCTGGGACGCCGAAGGCAATCCTAGAACTTCACATCAATACAGAATATTCAAGCCTTAAAAAAATAAATAACTTAAACCATAAACCATAAACAAGGTATCTAAAACATAGGGAATTTCTAACTAATGCTAAACACACCATTGTATCCCACATCCTTTGCCAACCTACCCTCCGTGCGATCCCATCGCCACCGCCTATCTAACCTCCTCAACACCAAACAATCACAGATAATGCACGCAAGTGAAACACAGGTAGTATTCATATATAACAAGTAATTCAAGAAGCAAGTAGGCATATTATACAATTAGGCAAACTCAAGTAATCAAAGCAAACAAGCATATAGAAAATGCATATGATAAATGTCTATCCTATTGGCTGTGATATTACTTGTCGGTCTATAAATGCCAACCCGACGCATCCTTTCGGATGTAGCTTTTCTGCCACTCCCACGGGTATAGTGCCGGGCACACTCTATTGACCCACGGATATAGTACCGGGCACACTCATATGCCTAACCCAAAGATATAGTGCCTGGCACACTCTTGCAGCAGAAAAGGTTATTAATCATAATCCAATCCCAGAGATATAGTGCCCTGCACACTATCGTACTTAACCCAAGTATATAGTACCTGGCACACTCTCAACATTCCACAATATCATCATTCCTTTCTGAGTCCTCAACTTATCATAACCATCATCAATTTTTATTTTCTCAAATTTACTATCAACTATTATTACCTCTCAAGTCCTCGTAGTCATATCCAATATAGTATTTTGCCTGCTCACTCACAACTTCAGGAACCTAAGTCTCCGTCTTCTAACTCATAACCAAAAAATATCTAGTTAAACTCCCATGTGTTATTTTATATATTTCAAAGCATAAAAACAAGCTAAGGGATCTTAAACAAGCATTACGGAAGTTTACAAGCTTGCCGGGAAGGTAAAACAGTTAAAAACAAGGTTTTCTTTAAAAGACAGGGTAGTGTGCGTACGCATAGGGTTTTGTGTACGCACGCACAGGAGGATTTTCAAGACATGTGCGTATGCATAGGGGTGTGCATATGTACAGAAAGTAAAAATTTCCATTCTGCGTACACGAATAGATACGTGCGAACGCCTTCAACATAATGCACCTTTCGGCGTGTGCGTGCGCACCAGAGTGTGCTAGCGCCCCCAAATGTAGGCATCTCCCTGTGTGTGCGTGCGTACGAGAGTGTGCGTATGCACGGTTTCAAAAATTCATAGGGTGTGCATACACACAAGGCTGTGCATACGCACAAGTCAAAGTATAGCCACTGTTCAGAGCACGCGCACAGTAGTGTGCGTGCGCACACAAACCAAAAATCACAAATTCTGCAACATCACAGAATTCAGATTTCTGGCACCAACTTCTGACGATCATATCTTTCTTTACAAAATTCTGATTTCTATAAAATCTATACCATTTTAAAGCTCTTTAAATTATCTTTAATTTGATACAAAAATTATTCAATTTCAAAAACCGTAGCTCAAGATATGATCTGTCAAAGTTCACCAAAAAATTTATTTTTACCAAAAATCTCTAAACCTCAAGTTTAACCAACTCTCAATTTAAACCAATTCAATCACATTTCAACCATACTAAAACAACGCAAAAATTCATACCAACACTTCTTCAACCATTTTCTCAATCACACAACCTTCTAAACCATTCAATAATTCTAAATCCAAACTAATTCACATTTTTCGATTTCCATGGGCCTCATTAACATCCATATCACTGAAGAACGATACTCTCGCGCGATCTAGAATTTTCATAATAAATTCACGTTATAAGTATAGCTTCTAGACCGACAAGAATTCCTTTCTTACAAAAGTTTGGTTGTCACTTAAGCAAACCCAATAAAAATAAATAACCGAAGTATTCAAACCTCGAGTCGTCTTCTCAAGGAATTGCAGGGAGGTATGATTTATTATTGGTTATGTAAAATAGTATATTTTTGGGTTTTTGGAAATAAGGGGCAAGTAATTTAAATGACAAGGAAAATAAATTGATAATAATAAAAATCTCTTGGCAAGGTATAAGAAATTTAGGTCCTATCCTAGTTATCCTTATCAGGTGTGAAGAGAATTGGATTCTGCTCCCACTTTTAATTAACCCTTGCTGAATAAAGGAAAGTCAAGTGGACAAATTAATTTGATCCTCAGGTCCTAGTCAACTCCTATGGAAAGACTAGAGTTATTGGAGTACAAATTAACCAGCAAATAATTCAATTTCAATCAACAACTGAGTTTGATAACTCAAGTGTTATAAATTACTTAACCAAAGCCAAAAGGGGAAAATATCTTAAATTGAATTAAAAGCATTCGCAAATAGAATAAAACAATCATAAACTGAAATACCTCAAATTTCATTAAACAGAATATTCAAATCTCAACATGAAAAATTCATAAGCCAAATTAGGAACATTAACAAGTAAAAGCATTGGAATAAATAAAAGTAGAAAATAAATTAAGGGAACATTAAACCTGTGATTGAAGAGAAATAATCCTAAACTTGAGAGAAATCCTAATCCTAATCCTAAGAGAGAGGAGAGAGCCTCTCTCTCTAAAACTACATCTAATCCTAAAATTGTGAATATTATATCTATTACTCAGTTGTTCTACCTATATCCTTTGATTCCTCCATTCTCTGACTTATATTCTGTGTTTCTGGTTTGGATTTAGGCCGAAAAAAGGGTCCAAAAATTGCTGAGGGCATTTTCTGCAGATTCCTGTACGTGGCGTCTGTCACGCGTTCGCGTCATCTGGGAGTTTTTCTTGTCACGTGTACGCGTCAATTGCGTTCTGCTCAAGGCACGCATCTGCGTCGTCTACGCGTTTGTGTCGCTGCATTTTCGCGCTAGGCACACGTTTATGCGTTCGCGTCACTGCCTTTTCTTCAAAACTCCATTTTTGTGTTTTTCTTCCATTTTTGTATGTTTCTTTTTTTGTCCTTTAAGCCATTCGTGCCCTATGAGATCTGAAAAATACTTAACACACAAATCACGGCATCGAATGGTAATAAAGGATAATTAAAATTAATATTTTTAAGGCATAGGAAACATGTTTCTCGCATATATCATAAAATAAGGAAGGAAAAGTAAAACCATGCAATTTACATGAATAAGTGGGTGAAGGATTGAATAAATCACTTAAATTGAGCACAAAATACATCATAAAATATGGGTTTATCAACCTCCCTACACTTAAACAATAGCATGTCCTCGTGCTAAATCCAAGAGAAAGGGTAAAATTAGAATGGTGGAATCTCATGCAATGCAATCTATTCTAAATGCAAATTACCTACATGTATCATGCAATTTTAATTATCATCCACCTATATATATATATATATATAAAGCTTACATGTGGCTAATTTGTTTCATATTTTCAAGGAATCATATATGCATAGCCAAACCTAGATCATGTTAAAGCACTTTCACAATTGAGTTAGGTAAAAATATTTCACAAACTTGCAAGACAATTAATAATTAAGCAGAGATATATGGTAATGAGCTATTGAACCCTCACGGGATTTGTGTTTACTCTCTAGTAACTCAGTGTTTGGGGTTAATCACTCTATTATTTTCTATTCCTGCTTTCCAAAACTTTGTTCTTCATCTAACCAATCAACAAATATTGAATACAGACATACAAAAATCATGAGGTCTTTTAAAGGTTGTAATGGGGCCAAGGTAAAGGTAGGGGTATATATATAAGGCTAAGTGAGCTATAAGTTTAATCCTTAATTAGTCTAAGGTCTCACCTAACATATACATATTCTATAATTTATAACTTTCTTGGGGTTTCCAATTTTTCACTTTCTTAATACATACTCATATAACAATTTCAATTTTTTTATTCTTATCTCATGTGCATTGATTTATTCACTAAACTTATTATTGGGGTAATTTTGTCCCCTTATTTATCTATTTATATTATAAAAAAGGATTTTTTTTAGAAATATAAACATAACATTTTCAATGCACATGGTATTTTTATTTATTTTGGTTTCATATGAGTATGCTCCCAAAATTCTGATTATTTTATTACTTTAATCCTTTCCTATCAACCCATGTTCCCATGTTTCCCCACACTTAGTAGATACACAATCTCTATCTTAAGCTAACCAAGGATTCAACTTGGGATTTTTAATTTGTTTTTCTACTTAAGGCTAGTAATATGATTATAGAACAAGAGGGGATTAAAGGCTCAAGGGGGCTAACAAGGGTGATGTAAAAGGTAAGCTTATTTGGGATAAGTGAGGAAAAAATTTAAATGATGGCCTCAATCATCTCTTGGTATGTATTTATATTCTATATTGGACATATAGATTAAAACAAAGTAAAGATTACAAGCATAGAAAAGAAGTGCGAAACACACAGGAATGAAATTTATGGTTGAATGTAACCATACAATTAGGCTCAAAAACTTACAGGCTGTGTGTTCTTTGGCTCAAAAACCATATATCAGTTATTTATGTCATGTAAGTAGAAATCAAAGGTTCCCATTATTCTCAATGTGAATCTTAGGGTGGCTCTTAAAATCTTAGTGTTCTTCCTTGAAAAATATTGTGTAAATTAACCAATCATTTATTGCTATATATATACATTGTGTGGATTGTTGTGATTCTGTTATACTAAAGTCTTTAGTTTACTCTTTTTATTTCCAATTAATCCAAGTTATCGTATGCTAAAAAGGGTAAACTAACTAATTAATCTATATATTCTATATCACAACTTAATAAGCTAAAATTGCAACTAGACTAAACTAAATATCTAGGATATATATAAACTAAAGTGCAAAATGTAGAAATAAAGTGAAAATACAGCAAAATGTGCAAGTACTGAAAGATAAATAAGATAAGGTAAAATAAAAATAAAAATAAAAATACAGAAAAATAAGCAAAATAGGATAAAAAGAGAGTCTGAAAAGTGGTTCACTAAAATAAAGTACGCCAGAGATGGCGACCTCCCCACACTTAAATAATAGCATCGTCCTCGATGCTCAGTCAAGCTGGGTGTGAGAAGTGTCATCTCTAGAAGGGTGTGCAGTAAGTGTCTCTGTGGTGAGCTGAGGATCTGCAGTCTGGATAGGTGTCGGAGGAGCTGCCTGCTGAAGCGGAGGCTTTGACTGTAGAGGGATCTCCAGATCTGCGGCCTGAATCTGGTGGGGCTCCTCATGGTGTGGTGCAGCCTGCTCAGGTCCTCCTTGCTCATCCTGGGCATGTGCCTCCTCATCATGATCATCTGCCTCCGCATCAGATGGCTCAGAAGCGGTGTCAGGCTCGGAGGGGATGTCGCTGCCGGATCGGATCATCAAATTTAGGTGCTCATAGCGTCGCTTGTGGTGACGCTCCATATGATCCAGGCGTGCGAAGAGTCGGTGCACGAGATGATAGATAGGCTCTGAGGCAGGTGGAGGTGCAGTGGATGGGGCTGGTGCAGCAGTGGATGCAGAAGGGGCAGCTGAAGATGTGGCTGCCTCACCCAAGGCTTTGAGAAAAGGAGGTCTGTACCCTAATGCCAGAAACTTCCTGCTGTGAGGAATGATCTTCTTGCAGTCTACAGCAGTTGGCTTTTCATCCGGAAGCTCCCAAGGCACGTCAGCTCCGCGGCCTAGCTGGGTGATCAGATAAGGGAAAGGGAGAATGCCTCTGACATGGACCCTGGCCATATAATACCTGATGAAATGTGGAAGATACAAGTCCTTACCCTCCATCACACATGAGATGAGGGTGATCATAGCAGCGAGCACCTCTGTCTCATGAGTGTTCGGCATCACGTAGTTACTCAGGATCTGCTGCCAAAGCCTAGCCTCATCATTCAAATATATCAGCTTGATTCCCTTAGGCATCACTGTATTCTTTCCCATGACCCATGGGGTAGTAGGATCAAGGGCTATTCTCTGCTTGACTGCATCCCAGTCAAATCTCATGTATTACATATCCTCTTCAGCCTTTTGGTAACCGTCAGGCTGATCTGACTTAGGCTGAAGCCGGAGGATATCCTCAATAGTTTCCTCAGTGACTAAAATCTATTTCCCTCTGAGGTGCACTGCATCCAGGGAAGTCTTGAAATAGTTACAATAAAATTCTTTGACCCAGGATGCATTGACCTCTGTCAAGTTCCTTTCCATGAAGAACCAGCCTCTTTATTTTATCTGTTCGAAAGTGTACTGGGTGAGTTCTTCTAGAATTTTAAGAGTTCTCTCCATGTAGAGGTTCCTGGCAGTGGCAAACACTGGATAATTTAGCTCACAGTATCTGTTTGTAAATTTTACTTGATCTGTGGCAGTGAGGAGCTGGTCGGCCTTTTTCTGCGGGGTAAAGTTCTTTTCCCGCTAGGAATCATCGTGAAGGATATCGAGGATAGAGGTAGAAGATTCTTCTCTTTTCTGTTTGCCTGTAGTTGCCTTGCCTTTTCCCTTACTTTTGTGATCAGACATCCGGAAAAGCAGAAGTAGCAGGATATAATTGAAGAACTAAAGCAGGAAAACAAGTAGGTAAGTAGGGTTTTGTCAATGTAAGCATAAAGGCAAAAGAGCAATTGAAGCATGAAATGAGGTAAATATATGTACATTTTGGATTGAATTCGAGTTAAAAGTATGAGAGTAAAAATCACAATCCAAAATATAATAGAAGTAGAATTCAAGTTAATTAGGAAAAATAGTAATCATGCCTTGAGTTAGGAAGTTAAAGTAGTTAGAACCAAAAAGAGAAGTTAGAATGCTAAACTGGTTAGGAGTTAAAAAGGAAGTCAAAGTGAGTGGCATGAGAATGGTTCTCCTAGTTACCAAGAAATTCACAAACTTGAAGAACAATCTACTCATATTCAAGCAAGGATTGCAGTTTATTGATGATAATTCCTATAGATAAAGTAAGTGTAAAATGGGAATGAAATCATCAATAAGCAATTTATTACTCAGGGAACCAAAAGGAATAAGAATGCTAGCCCGTGCATTCATGAATTGGTGTGGTTGTAGCCAAGTAATGCAAAATACTGAATTTCCAAACCAATACATAAATGGGGATAGATTAAACCATAAATTTGCAGAAAATTGGGCAGCATTCCGGCTAAAATTGGATGTTCCCGGGTAGTAAATAGCAGGAAAAATCAGTTCATATGAAATTAAATAGTGCTGAAAAGATTAACAAATAGCAAGAACATTAAAGAACAGTTCAACAGCAGCATCAAATATGAAGAGCAACATATGAACAGAATCATCACAGCATATTCAGAATTGCGAATCAGATAAAAGCAGGTAGCAGGAACGGTGCAATTATCAGGCCTAAATCCACTAACCACATCCTAGCTACCTAACCACCTAAAATCCACTACAATCATGCATCTTTAACTATCCTATTTCGAATAAAAACTGTAAAATATGCAACTAACTGACTAATTGGAAAACGAAATCAGTGTTCGGCAGAACTTGGTGTGTAGAAACAGAAATAAAGCTCAGAGAGATGGTGGCGGTTTGGTGGTTGTGGGTAGTTAAGGGTTAAGGAGAAGAGATGAGGGAATGGGGGTGAGGGTTGAGGTGGTTGGGGGGTGGCGCGGTGGTGGCGGCTCGGTGTTGGGGTGGCGGCAGTGGGTTTGTGGAGGGAGGAGGAAAGGGGAAGGGGGAGGTGCAGAGGAGGAGGGAAAGGGATGAATAGGTGACGCGAGGGGTTAGGGTTTCGCGTGAATGGGGGGTTAGTATTTTTGAATCCACGCGAACGCGTGGAGCACGCGATCGCATGATTTGGGTGAAAAGGGGAGTGACGCGGTCGCGTAGTTGACGCGATCACATGAATTAGGTAAAAGGTAAGGGATGCGTACGCGTCAAGCACGTGAACGCGTCGCTAAAAATTGTGCTAAATGCACAGTTCCAGCATCATTTTGGCGTAACTCTCTGTTTCCAAAAGGGTCCATAAAATCCACGCGATGCGTACGCGTCGCTCACGCTTTTGCGTGGGATGTGTGTAGTGCGAGTGACGCGTTCGCGTCAGGGACGCGAACGCGTGGGCCAATTTGTGCTAAAGGCACACCAGCCGCACGATTCCAGCCCAACTTTTTGGGCGTTGGATCTTTACGCCGATTTCCAGTCGACTTCCATGCGTGGCCTGCGCGCTCGCGTGGGGTGATTTTTTTTATGCAATTATGCAGTATGCAATATGCAATGCTAATGTGGATGCTATGAATAATTCCAGGTTCAATGAAAATAAAATAAAATAAAAATAAACGAAATGAAATAAAATCAAAAAAGGAACGATCATACCGTGGTGGGTTGTCTCCCACATAGCACTTTTAGTTAAAGTCCTTAAGTTGGACATTTGAGGAGTCCTTTGTTATGGTGGCTTGTGTTTGAATTCATCCAAAAATCTCCACCAGTGTTTGGAATTCCAACAGCCTCCGAGGTCCCAAACTAGGTATGTAAAGCCTTTGAGTAAATTTAAATAGGTTCTCAAGTTCCCGGGATGTTGAATGTCAGAATAGATTCTAGGATCCCAAACTTTGCTTTTATATCCACCTTTGTCTCGATCTATATTTTTCCAGCCGGGCGGTTTGGAAGTTGCATTCTCACCAAGATGACCAAACATTTTCCGAGACCCATTCAATCGAACTCGAAACCAATCCTTACACTTCAGATGGAAGCGTGGAACCTTATTGAATCTTACATACCATCCTTGAGCACGAACCATTTCCCTTTTACTCTTAAAGCCGCAAAGAGCTCTAAGTTGGCCATCTGTTTCAAGCAAACCATATTCAAGTGGAAAAGTAAAGATAAAAGCTAAGGATTTTACCCACTTAAATTTAGTATTGGGTGGTAATGGTCTCGGGATATGTGTTTCCAGTGGTTTTGCAAGCTCTTCTCCCTTGTGTTCTTTTGTGAATTCTTCCACTTCCTTGCAGACTTCTTCAGTTTCAACAACATCTTCATCCAAGTCTTCGATATCTTCCTCATCACTCAAGTCATAAGTTAGAGGTTGCGAAAAATCTACCTTCGCATCATCTTCGTATTCACTTGGGGAAGATTCTTCTATCTCAAAGAATTCACTTGCGGATGCAAGTTCATTGCTAGGAGAATTTGACTCGTGATCTTCATTATCAAGGAAACTTGCTTGTTGAGTTATTCCGTCCAATTCTCATAGGATACCTGCTTTGGGGGCTGTGCACTATCCTCCTCAGCATCAACTGCACTTTTCCTGACGGAATTCTCCACAATTCTGGATTCTCATGGAGGTTCAGCGTCTCCTAAGTCTTCAACCAATTCTTCTTCTTCTATAATTTCAGCCTCCTCCACTTGTTCCAGTATAAAGTCATTAGATTGCCCACATGAAGCCTTCTCTTTCATGCTGCGTTCTTCATTAGATTGCCCACATGAAGCCATGAGGGTTCCTTGAGTGTCCGAACATCGGGAAGGTAGTCTATTTATCGCTTGATTCAATTGGTGAAGTGTGGCATTAAATTTTTCAAATGTTTCCTTGAGTTGTTCCCTTGATTCTTGAAGTGATGGATATGGACATGGTGCATAGGGAAGTGGTGGTTCTTGGGAGTAATTGGATTAGAATTGGGGTGGATACGGGTTAGGGTCATATGGAGGTGAATGGTGGTAGTTGGCTTGTGAGTGTGGTGGTTCAAAGCTGCGTTGAGGAGGTGGTTCATAGGTGGTGCACGAAATTACAATCACACATTTGTAATTCCGCACAACTAACCAGCAAATGCACTGGGTCGTCCAAGTAATACCTTACGTGAGTAAGGGTCGATCCCACGGAGATTGTCGGCTTGAAGCAAGCTATGGTTATCTTGTAACTCTTAGTCAGGATATCAATAATTCTCAGATTTAATTATAAAAAGTAAAAGAACATGAAATAAATACTTGTTATGCAGAAATGGAGAACAGTTTGAGGTTTTGGAGATGCTTTGTCATCTGAATCTCTGTTTTCCTACTGTCTTCTTCTTCACGCATGCAAGGCTCCTTCCATGGCAAGCTGTATGTTGGTGGATCACCGTTGTTAATGGCTACCATCCGTCCTCTCAGTGAAAATGGTCCAAATGCGCTGTCACCGCACGGCTAATCATTTGTCGGTTCTCACTCATGCTAGAATAGGATCCATTGATCCTTTTGCGTCTATCACTACGCCCCGCACTTATGAGTTTGAAGCTCGTCATAGTCATCCTATCCCAGATCCTACTCAGAATACCACAGACAAGGTTTAGACGTTTCGGATCTCAAGAATGCTGCCAATTGATTCTAGCTTATACCACGAAGACTCTGATCTAAACCAGGAGGCTAAGAGATACGCACTCAATCTAAGGTAGAATGGAGGTGGTTGTCAGGCACGCGTTCATAGGTAGAGAATGGTGATGAGTGTCACGGATCATCACATTCATCAAGTTGAAGTACAAATGAATATCTTAGAATAGAAGCAAGCGTGATTGAATGGAAAATAGTAGTAATTGCATTAATTCCTCAAAACACAGCAGAGCTCCTCAACCCCAACCATCGGGTTTAGAGACTCATGCCGTAGAAGATACAATATGAAATGTGTAGAGTGTCATGAGGTACAAGATAAATCACTAAAAGCAGTTTTTATAATAAAGTAGTGACCTAGGGTTACAGAAAATGAGTACACTAGAATAGTTAGTGTAGAAATCCACTTCTGGGGCCCACTTGATGTGTGCTTGGGCTGAGCATTGAAGCTTTCACATGTAGAGTTTTTTCTTGGAGTTAAACGCCAGCTTTTGTGCCAATTTGGGCGTTTAACTCCAGCTTTTATGCCAGTTCTGGCGTTTTGACGCCAGAATTTCTATGCTGACTTGGAACGCTGATTTGGGCCATCAAATCTCGAGCAAAGTTTGGACTGATATACATTGCTCGAAAGCCCAGGATGTCTACTTTCCAACGCAATTGAGAGCGCGCCAATTGGGCTTCTGTAGCTCCAGAAAATCCACTTCGAATGCAGGGAGGTCAGAATCCAACAGCATCTGCAGTCCTTTTTCAGCCTCTGAATCAGATTTTTGCTCAGGTCCCTCAATTTCAGCCAGAAAATACCTGAAATCACAGAAAAATACACAAACTCTTAGTAAAGTCCAGAAATGTGATTTTTATTTAAAAACTAATAAAAATATAATAAAAACTAACTAAAATATACTGAAAACATACTAAAAACAATGCCAAAAAGTGTATAAATTATCCGCTCATCACAACACCAAACTTAAATTATTGCTTGTCCCTAAGCAACTAAAAACAAAGTAGGATAAAAAGAATAGAATACACAATGAATTTCAAAAACATCTATGAAGATCAGTCTTAATTAGATGAGCGGGGCTATTAGCTTTTTGCTTCTGGACAGTTTTGGCATCTCACTTTATCCTTTGAAGTTCAGAATGATTGGCATCTATAGGTACTCAGAATTCAGATAGTGTTATTGATTCTCCTAGTTCAGGATGTTGATTCTTGAACACAGCTACTTTATGAGTCTTGGCCGTGACCCTAAGCATTTTGTTTTCCAATATTACCACCGGATACATAAATGCCACAGACACATAACTGGGTGAACCTTTTCAGATTGTGACTCAGCTTTGCTAGAGTCCCCAATTAGAGGTGTCCAAAGCTCTTAAGCACACTTTTTTTGCTTTGGACCATGACTTTAACCGCTCAGTCTCAAGCTTCTCACTTGACACCTTCACGCCACAAGCACATGGTTAAGGACAGCTTGGTTTAGCCGCTTAGGCCAGGATTTTATTCCTGTAGGCCCTCCTATCCACTGATGCTCAAAGCCTTGGATCCTTTTATTTTACCCTTGCCTTTTGGTTTAAAGGGCTATTGGCTTTTTCTGCTTGCTTTTTCTTTTTTTTTTCTTTCTTTTTCTTTTTTTCTCTTTTTTTTTTCCTTTTTTTCGCAAGCTTTGTATTCACTACTTTTTCTTGCTTCAAGAATCATTTTTATGATTTTTCAGATTATCAATAATATTTTTCCTTTTCCATTATTCTTTCAAGAGCCAACAATTTTAACATTCATAAACAACAAATTCAAAAATATGCACTGTTCAAGCATTCATTCAGAAAGACAAAAAGCATTGCCACCACATCAAAATAATTAAACTGTTTTAAAATTCGAAATTCACGTGCTTCTTTTTCTTTTTCAGAAAACATTTTTCATTTTAAGAAAGGTGATGGATTCATAGGACATTCATAGCTTTAAGTCATAGACACTAAGACACTAATGATCATGTAATAAGACACAAACATAAATAAAACATAAAGCATTGGGAACGAAAAACAGAAAGTAAAGAATAAGGAAATTAAAGAATGGGTCCACCTTAGTGATGGCGGCTTGTTCTTCCTCTTGAAGATCTTATAACGTGCTTTAGCTCCTCTATGTCTCTTCCTTGCCTTTGTTGCTTCTCTCTCATGGCCTTTTGGTCCTCTCTAATCTAATGGAGGATAGTGGAATGCTCTTGTTGAGGTCCATGAGTGGGCTCTCTTGTTTGCTCCATCTTTTTCTTAGTGATGGGCTTTTGATATGAATCTCTCCATCTCCCATGACTCGGAGGTGGAAGCTTTTGCCTTCCCTTTCCTCTTTCTAGAGTTTTCTCCGGCCTTAGGTGCCATAAATGGTTTTGAAAACACAAAAAGCAATGCTTTTTCCACACCAAACTTAGAAGGTTTGCTCGTCCTCGAGCGAAAGAAGAAAGAAGGGAGGAGAAGAAGAAGAAAATGGAGGAGATGGAGATGTGTGAGTGGTTAAGAGGTAATGGGGAAGAGTATTTAGGGAAGGGTGTTATGGGGAGGTATGAAGAAGCGAGAGAGAGGTGAGGTAGGTGGGGATCCTGTGGGGTCCACAGATCCTGAGGTGTCAAGGATTTGTCATCCCTGTACCATGTTGGTGTGTAAATGCCCCTTGCTTGCCAATCCTGGCATTAAACGCCAGGTTGCTGCCCATTTCTGGTGTTTAACGCCAGCTCTGTGCCCCTTTCTGGCGTTAAACACCCAGAATGGTGCCAGACTGGGCGTTTAACGCCCATTCTGCTACCCTTACTGGCGTTTAAACGCCAGTAAGCTTCTCCTCCAGGGTGTGCTATTTTTAATACTGTTTTTCATTCAATTTTTGCTTTTTTAGTTGTTTTTATGACTTCACATGATCATCAACCTACAGAAAACATAAAATAACAATAAAAAATAAATAGATATAATAAAATTGGGTTGCCTCCCAACAAGCGCTTCTTTATTGTCTTTAGCTGGACCTTGACTGAGTTTTATTCTAGTCTCAGTTTTGAGCATTCTTGCTCAAAATTGCTTTCAAGATAGTGTTTGATTCTCTGTCCATTAATAATGAACTTTTTGTCAGAATCAATATCCTGAAGCTCAACATATCCATATGGTGACACACTTGTAATCACATATGGTCCTCTCCACCGGGATTTTAATTTCCCGGGGAATAATCTAAGTCTAGAGTTAAACAGCAGAACCTTCTGTCTTGGCTCAAAAACTCTAGATGACAGTTTCATGTCATGCCACTTTTTTGCTTTTTCCTTATAAATTTTTGCATTTTCAAAAGCATTGAGTCCGAATTCCTCTAGCTCATTCAGCTGGAGCAATCTTTTCTCTCCTGCTAACTTAGCAACCAGGTTTAGGAATCTGGTTGCCCAGTAGGCCTTATGTTCCAGTTCCACGGGCAGATGACAGGCCTTGCCATACACAAGCTGGTATGGAGAGGTTCCTATAGGAGTCTTGAATGCTGTTCTATATGCCCACAGAGCATCATCCAAGCTTTTTGTCCAATCCTTTCTACGGGCAATTACAGTCCATTCCAGGATTCTTTTTAGTTCTCTATTAGAGACTTTAGCCTGTCCATTTGTCTATGGGTGATATGGAGTTGCTACTTTGTGGCTAATTCCATATCGGACCATAGCAGAGTATAGTTGTTTATTGCAGAAATGAGTGCCTCCGTCACTGATTAGTACTCTGGGGACGCCAAATCTGCTGAAGATATATTTTTGGAGGAATTTCAGTACGGTCTTAGTATCATTAGTGGGTGTGGCAATTGCTTCTACCCATTTAGATACATAGTCTACTGCCACCAGAATGTAAGTGTTTGAGTATGATGGTGGAAAGGGACCCATGAAGTCAATACCCCATACATCAAACAACTCAATCTCTAAGATCCCTTGTTGACGCATGGCATGACCATGAGGCAAGTTGCCAACTCTTTGGCAACTGTCACAGTTACGCACAAACTCTCGGGCATCTCTGTGGAGGGTAGGCCAGTAGAACCCACATTGGAGGACCTTAGTGGCTGTTTGCTCACCTCCAAAATGTCCTCCATATTGTGATCCATGGCAATGCCATAGGATTTTCTGTGCCTCTTCTCTGGGCACGCATCTGCGGATCATTCCGTCTGCACATCTCTTAAAGAGATATGGTTCATCCCATAAGTAGTACTTTGCATCAAAAATTAGTTTTTTCGTTTGCTGCCTGCTGTACTCCTTGGGTATGAACCTCACAGCTTTATAATTTGCAATGTCTGCAAACCATGGTGCTTCCTGAATGGCGAAGAGTTGCTCATCCGGAAAGGTCTCAGAGATCTCAGTAGGAAGGAGGGACGCCCCTGCTACTGGTTCTATTTGGGACAGGTGATCAGCTACCTGGTTCTCTATCCCTTTTCTGTCTCTTATTTCTATATCAAACTCTTGCAGAAGCAACACCCATCTTATGAGCCTGGGTTTTGAATCCTGCTTTGTGAGTAGATATTTAAGAGCAGCATGGTGAGTATACACAATCACTTTTGAACCTACTAGATAGGATTTAAACTTGTCAATGGCATAAACCACTGCAAGCAACTCTTTTTCTGTGGTTGTGTAATTCTTCTGTGCATCATTTAAAATACGGCTAGCATAGTAAATGACGTGCAGAAGCTTGTTATGCCTTTGTCCCAACACTGCACCAATGGCATGTTCACTGGCATAACACATTAGTTCGAATGGTAATGTCCAGTCTGGTGCAGAGATGACTGGTGCTGTGACCAGCTTAGCTTTCAGAGTTTCAAACGCCTGCAGACACTCTGTGTCAAACACAAATGGCGTGTCAACAGCTAGCAGATTGCTTAGAGGTTTTGCAATTTTCCAAAAATCCTTTATAAACCTCCTATAGAATTCTTCATGCCCCAGAAAGCTTCTGATTGCCTTAACATTGGCAGGTGGTGGTAATTTTTCAATTACTTCCACTTTAGCTTGATCCACCTCTATTCCCTTGTTTGAAATTTTATGCCCAAGGACAATTCCTTCAGTCACCATAAAGTGACATTTTTCCCAGTTTAAAACTAGGTTGGTTTCTTGGCATCTTTTCAGAACAAGTGCTAAATGGTCAAGACAGGAGCTGAATGAGTCTCCAAATACTGAAAAGTCATCCATGAAGACTTCCAAAAATTTCTCTACCATATCAGAGAAGATAGATAGCATGCACCTCTGAAAGGTTGCAGGTGCATTGCATAGACCAAAGGGCATCCTTCTATAGGCAAATACTCCAGAAGGACATGTGAAAGCTGTTTTCTCTTGGTCCTGAGGGTTGATGACAAGTCATCTTAGCCTAGTTTTACTAGTCTTTTTCCTTTGTTTTCATTTAGTTTTATGCACTTTCTTAAGCCATAAGTAAGTCATTTGGGTTGAATTTCATGTTTCCTTTGATTCAATCAACCATGGATAAATTGATGCATTTTCATGAGTTTTTGTACCATAATTGCTCATATGACAAGAAGAAGAATAACTCTCATGATTATGGCATAGCTTTGATACAATTGTTGATTGATGATAGGTGGAATAAAGCTTGGAAGAAGGTTGTAAGAATGGGCTTGAAAAGAGAGATCAACGTTTGGGCTAACGTTTGCCTCAAACGTTAACTCAAACGTGAGAAGTAGATGAAGAACACCCTGGATGTCGCCAACGTTTGCGCCAATGTTTGCCTCAAACGTTGAGGCAAATGTTGGCCGAAGAAGAAACAAGGGAAGGAGCCAACGTTGCCTCAAACGTGAGGTCAAACGTTGGCGCCAAAAAGAAGAGAAATAGCACTCCTGGGCATAGCAACGTTTGAGCCAACGTTTGCCTCAAATGTGAGGTCAAACGTTGGCTAGATTTTGGCAAGAAAGAGCATGGCAAAGCACCCCTGATTGATGGTTTAGATGAGCCACGTTTGCACCAACGTTTGCCTTAAACGTTGGGCCAAACGTTGGCCAAAAAGGGAGCCTGGGAAGACCCACGTTTGAGCTCACGTTTGACCTCAAACGTTGGCTCAAACATGGATGATAGCAAATGGGCTATCTGCATAATGCCTCACACAAGGGACGTTTGAGTCAACGTTTGCCTCAAACGTTGACTCAAACGTGAATGGTTCATGGCCCGGTTCACAAATGGATTTCTTCCCAACACCAAGAGCAATCAACGGAGGCTATTATCAACCCAATTCCATCAAGACTAAAGGCCCAATTCAAGGCTTAATGATCATTTGAAGAAAGTGTATAAATAGCTTAGGATTTGAAGTTTTAAGAGAGCTTTTCTTTTTAGAGTTTTTCTTTAAGAATTTTCATAGTATTCACAGTAGAGAGCTTTTGGGTTTTGAGCTGTTTGGAGATTCTGAGTCTTGGGGAAGGAGAATTGAATTCTCTTCCTCTTAGTTTTCTTGTTTTTTGATTTCATCTACACTTGTCTTGAGTCTTGGTTGTTGAAGAATTGAGGAAATTCTGTCTCAATCTCACCTTGAGATCTCTCTGTTTTTCTTACTGCAGCTTCTGGAAAATTGAACTTGGATTTACATTTCTACATTGCTCTCTTCTTTAATTTGGCATTTGCTCTCTAAATTTGGATCTAAGAAGGCATTGAGATCTAGACTTAGTTATCTAGTCTCTTGGGTCCTGAGATCTATTAGTTTCCATTTTAATTTCCTTGTTTAATTACTACACCAAGTTTATTTTCCTTTTAGTTTTGAGATCCGGTTCAACTAATTACATCAACTACTCTTCATTCTGTTAAGTTTTGCTTTTCCCTGTTTAATTTCTGCAGATCCAATTCCCATTCCCCTTTTATTTTTCAAGTCATTTATATTTCTTGCACTTTAAGTTTCTGCAATTTACATTACTTGCACTTTAAGATTCAGCTCTTTTTCTTTTTGTTCCCTTTAATTTCTTGCAAATCACCCACTCCCCTTTATATTCTATGCAATTTAATTCCTGTCAACACAATTTCACACAATCAACACTTGTTTGCTTGACTAATTCAACCACTAAACCAAAGTTGCTCAATCCTTCAATCCTTGTGGGATCGACCTCACTCCCGTGAGTTTTATTACTTGATGCGACCCGGTACACTTGCCGGTGAGTTTTGTGTCGGATCGTTTTCCGCACATCAAGGGTCTACTGCAATTTGGTTGTAACCTGAATAGCCATCCAAAAAGCAGTAATAGTCATGACCTGCTAGTCTCTCTAGCATCTAGTCCATGAATGGTAAAGGAAAATGATCCTTTTGTGTGGCTGTATTAAGCCTTCTGTAGTCGATACACATACGCCACCCTGTAACTGTTCTTGTAGGAACCAGTTCATTCATTTCATTATGAACCACTGTCATGCCTCCCTTCTTGGGGACAACGTGGACAGGGCTCACCCAGGGGCTATCAGAAATAGGATAAATAATCCCAGCCTCTAGTAACTTAGTGACCTCTTTTTGCACCACCTCCTTCATGGCTGGATTTAGCCGCTTCTGTGGTTGAACCACTGGCTTAGCATTATCCTCCAATAGGATCTTGTGCATGCATCTTGCTGGGCTAATGCCTTTAAGATCACTTATGGACCACCCAAGAGCTGTCTTGTGTGTCCTTAGCACTTGAATTAGTGCTTTTTCTTCCTGTGGATTTAAAGCAGAGCTTATGATCACTGGAAAAGTGTTACCTTCTCCCAGAAATGCATATTTCAGGGATGGTGGTAGTGGTTTGAGCTCGGATTTAGGAGGCTTATCCTCTTCTTGAGGAATTTTCAGAGGTTCTTTTATTTCTTATAATTCCTCCAGATCAGGCTGAACATCTTTAAAGATGTCCTCTAGCTCTGATTTGAGACTTTCAGTCATATATTGATCTCTTCCACCAAAGAGTCAATAATATCAGTGCTCATGCAGTCATTTGATGTGTCTGGATGTTGCATAGCTTTGACAACGTTTAACTTGAACTCATCCTCATTGACTCTCAGGGTTACTTCCCCTTTTTGTACATCAATAAGAGTTCATCCAGTTGCTAGGAAAGGTCTTCCTAGAATGAGAGTTGCACTCTTGTGCTCCTCCATTTCCAGCACTACAAAGTCAGTGGGAAAGGCAAATGGCCCAACCTTGACAATCATGTCCTCAATTATGCCTGATGGATATTTAATGGAGCCATCAGCATGTTGAAGACATATCCAGGTTGGTTTGACTTCTTCAGTCAAGCCAAGCTTTCTAATAGTGGATGCAGGTATTAGGTTGATACTTGCTCCAAGGTCACATAGAGCTGTCTTGGTACAAGCACCCTCTAATGTACATGGAATCATAAAGCTTCCTGGATCTTGAAGCTTCCCTAGTAAGCTTTTCAGAATGACTGAACTGCATTCTTCAGTGAGAAACACCTTTTCAATTTCTCTCCAATCCTTCTTATGACTTAAGATCTCTTTCATGAACTTAGCATAAGAGGGTATTTGCTCAAGTGCCTCTGCAAATGGGATCTTTATCTCAAGAGTCCTGAGATAGTCTGCAAAGCAGGCAAATTGTTTATCCTGCTCTGCTTGGCGGAGTTTCTGAGGATAAGGCATCTTGGCTTTATATTCTTCAACCTTAGTTGCTGCAGGTTTATTCCCTACAGAGGTGGTTGGAGAAGTCTTCTTAGAGGGGTTACTATCAGCACTTGTAGGTGTCTGATCCCTCATTGGTGTTTGAACGCCAGGGTTGGGTGCTGGATGGGCGTTTAACGCCAGCTTCCCACCCTTTTCTAGCGTTTGAACACCAGAACTGGGCAAGGAATGGGCGTTCAATGCCAACTTTTCTCCCTTTTCTTGCGTTTGAATGCCAGAATTATTTCTCTATGGGCTCTTGCTATCCTCAGAGGGATTTTGGGCAAGAGTTTGGTTATCCTCTGTCAGTTGTTCCTTTCTTGCCTTTCTGCTACTTTGAGCTGAATTATTCAATGTCTTCCCGCTCCTTAGTTGAACAGCTTGGCATTCTTCTGTTATCTGTTTAGATAGCTGCTGTCTTGTCTGATTTAATTGTGCTTCTATATTCTTGTTAGCATTTTTAGTGTCTTGGAGTATCTCTTTAAATTCTACTAATTGTTTTGTCATAAGGAGTAATTGCTGATTAAGTTCAACAATCTGTTCTTGAGGATTAGGATCAATAGTTACTGCCCTAGCCTCTTCTTTTATGGAGGACTCACTGCTTGAGTATAGATGTTGATTTCTAGCAACCGTATCTATGAGCTCTTGAGCCTCTTCAATCGTCTTTCTCATGTGTATAGATCCACCAGCTGAGTGGTCTAGAGACATCTGGGCTCTCTCTGTAAGCCCATAGTAAAAGATGTCTAACTGTACCCACTCTGAAAACATTTCAGAGGGGCATTTCCTTAGCATCCCTCTGTACTTTTCCCAGGCATTATAAAGGGATTCATGATCCTCTTGTTTAAAGCTTTGGATGTCCAGCCTCAGGTGTGTCATCCTTTTTGGAGGATAAAATTAATTCAGGA
Source organism: Arachis ipaensis (assembly GCF_000816755.2). Taxonomy (NCBI): domain Eukaryota; kingdom Viridiplantae; phylum Streptophyta; class Magnoliopsida; order Fabales; family Fabaceae; genus Arachis; species Arachis ipaensis. Next base: position 70,740,545 of record NC_029791.2, on the reverse strand, counting down.
ATTTGTCTGATAACTGTCTCCATGTTTTTATGCTTGCTGTGGGTTGGTTATTTAACCACCTCTTAGCTCGATCTTTTACAACAAATGGAAACAGTAATAATCGGTAGACATCGTGATCCACTTCTTTATCACGTACTATGTCAGCAATTTGTAAGAACTGTGCCAGAAACTCAGTAGGTTCTTCCTGTGGAAGACCGGAATACTGGCAATTTTGCTGCACCATGATAATAAGCTGAGGATTTAGCTCAAAACTGCTTGCTTTGATGGGAGGTATACAGATGCTACTCCCATATGCAGCTGTAATGGGGTTAGTATATGACCCCAGAGTCCTTCTTGACTGTTCATTTCCACCTATGTCCATGATGGAGAAAAGGGGATTGATATGAATTGCAATTAAATTATATTTTTAAAATTTTCTTATTTTGATTTAATTAAAAGTAACCGAATAAAATAAAACAAAATAAATGGAAGATAAAATAAAAGTTTCGAAAATTAGAAGAAAATGAAATAAAAGCAAATCGAAAACTAAATTAATTAATTGATTAAAAAGATTTTGGAAAAAGAATGCTTAGTTAATTTCAAAATATGAAAGAGAAAAGTAGTTAGGTGATTTTTTTGAAAAAGATTTTGAAATTAGCAATCAAAAAGATATGATTGAAAATTATTTTGAAAAAGATATGATTGAGAAGATATGATTGTAATTTATAAAAAAAAATATATGATTGAAAAGATATGATTGAAGAAATTAAAAAGATTTGATTTTTGAAAAATATTTGAAAAGATCAATTTTTGAAATTAGAATTTTGACTTGACTAAAAAAAGATATGATTTTGAAAATCTTTGACTAATTTAATGCAAAATTTCGAAATTTTTGAGTAAAATAAGGAAAAGATATTTTTTTAATTTTTGAATTTTAATGAGGAAAGAGAAAAACAACAAAATGACACCAAACTTAGAAATTTTAGATCAAAACAAAGAGAACAAACAAGAAAACTTTGAATGTTAAGATGAACACCAAGAACACTTTGAAGATCAAGATGAACACCAAGAACAAATTTTTGAAAAATTTCTAAGTAAAAAAAAGCACAAGGAACACCAAACTTAAAATTTTTAGAAAATCAAACACAAATTTTCAAAAATTTAAATGAAAACACAAAGAAGACACCAAACTTAGAATTTTTAAAGATCAAGAAAGAACTAAGAACATGCAAATTCGAAAAAATTGAAAGAAAATAAAAGCATGCAATTGACACCAAACTTAAAATATGAAACTAAACTCAAATAAAAGGCTCAAATTTAGTGACTCTAAACCAACAAAAATAAATTATTCCTAATCTAAGCAACAAGATAAACCGTCAGTTGTCCAAACTCGAATAATCCCCGGCAACGGCGCTAAAAACTTGGTGTACGAAATTACAATCACACTTATGTAATTCCGCACAACTAACCAGCAAGTGCACTGGGTCGTCCAAGTAATACCTTACGTGAGTAAGGGTCGATCCCACGGAGATTGTCGGCTTGAAGCAAGCTATGGTTATCTTGTAACTCTTAGTCAGGATATCAATAATTCTCAGATTTAATTATAAAAAGTAAAAGAACATGAAATAAATACTTGTTATGCAGTAATGGAGAACAGGTTGAGGTTTTGGAGATGTTTTGTCATCTGAATCTCTGCTTTCCTACTGTCTTCTTCTTCACGCACGCAAGGCTCCTTCCATGGCAAGCTGTATGTTGGTGGATCACCGTTGTCAATGGCTACCATCCGTCCTCTCAGTGAAAATGGTCCAAATGCACTGTCACCGCACGGCTAATCATCTGTCGGTTCTCACTCATGCTAGAATAGGATCCATTGATCCTTTTGCGTCTATCACTACGCCCCGCACTTATGAGTTTGAAGCTTGTCATAATCATCCTATGCCAGATCGTACTCAGAATACCACAGACAAGGTTTAGACGTTCTGAATCTCAAGAATGCTGCCAATTGATTCTAGCTTATACCACGAAGACTCTGATCTGAACCAGGAGGCTAAGAGATACGCACTCAATCTAAGGTAGAACAGAGGTGGTTGTCAGGCACACGTTCATAGGTTGAGAATGACGATGAGTGTCACGGATCATCACATTCATCAAGTTGAAGTACGAATGAATATCTTAGAATAGAAGCAAGCATGATTGAATGAAAAACAGTAGTAATTGCATTAATTCATCAAAACACAGCAGAGCTCCTCACCCCTAACCATGGGGTTTAGAGACTCATGTCGTAGAAGATACAATATGAAACCTGTAGAGTGTCATGAGGTACAAGATGAATCACTAAAAGTAGTTTTTATAATAAAGTAGTGACCTAGGGTTACAGAAAATGAGTACGCTAGAATAGTTAGTGTAGAAATCCACTTCCGAGGCCCACTTGGTGTGTGCTTGGGCTGAGCATTGAAGCTTTCACATGTAGAGACTTTTGTTGGAGTTAAACGCCAGCTTTTGTGCCAGTTTGGGCGTTTAACTCCAGCTTTTATGCCAGTTCTGGCGTTTTGACGCCAGAATTTCTATGCTGACTTGAAATGCCAGTTTGGGCCATCAAATCTTGAGAAAAATATGGATTATTATACATTGCTCGAAAGCCCAGGATGTCTACTTTCAAACGCAATTGAGAGCGCGCCAATTGGGCTTCTGTAGCTCCAGAAAATCCACTTCGAATGCAGGGAGGTCAGAATCCAACAGCATCTGCAGTCCTTTTTCAGCCTCTGAATCAGATTTTTGCTCAGGTCCCTCAATTTCAGCCAGAAAATATCTGAAATCACAGAAAAAAACACAAACTCATAGTAAAGTCCAGAAATGTGATTTTTATTTAAAAACTAATAAAAATATAATAAAAACTAACTAAAATATACTAAAAACATACTAAAAATAATGCCAAAAAGCGTATAAATTATCCGCTCATCAATAGGCATATGATGGAGGTCCATCATATCTATCATCTTGGTATGCACCTCAGAATGGTTTTTGACCATAGTAATTTGGTGGGTGATGGTCGTCACGAAGGGGTCCACCGTACCTATTGTCTTGACATGCATTATGGAATGGTCGTGGTTCATGGTATCTTGAAGGGTGTTGTTGTCTAAAGGGTTGATCAGATCCTCGTGGCTCCTTCCATCTCTGATTGTTTTAACCTTGATGCATGTTCCTGTTATAATTTTCATTCCTTTCAACAGCATTGGAACCAAACTCAAAGCGACAGGGGTGAGAATTCATAGTAAATAATAAAAATAAAAAAAATCAAATAAACAAGCAAAATACAATTTTTACAATAACCAATAATAAGGCACATGTTTGCAAATCCCTGGTAAAGGCGCCATAATAAATTCGCGTTGTAAGTATAGCTTCTAGACTGACAAGAATTCCTTTCTTACAAAAGTTTGGTTGTCACTTAAGCAAACCCAATAAAAATAAATAACCGAAGTATTCAAACCTCGGGTCGTCTTCTCAAGGAATTGCAGGGAGGTATGATTTATTATTGGTTATGTAAAACAGTATATTTTTGGGTTTTTGGAAATAAGGGGCAAGTAATTTAAATGACAAGGAAAGTAAATTGATAATAATAAAAATCTCTTGGCAAGGTATAAGAAATTTAGGTCATATCCTAGTTATCCTTATCAGGTGTGAAGAGAATTGGATTCTGCTCCCACTTTTAATTAACCCTTGCTGAACAAAGGAAAGTCAAGTGGACAAATTAATTTGATCCTCAGGTCCTAGTGAACTCCTATGGAAAGACTAGAGTTATTGGAGTACAAATTAACCAGCAAAGAATTTAATTTCAATCAACAGCTGAGTTTGATAACTCAAGTGTTATAAATTACTTAACTAAATCCAAAAGGGAAAAATATCTTAAATTGAATTAAAAGCATTCGCAAATAGAATAAAACAATCATAAACTGAAATACCTCAAATTGCATTAAACAGAATATTCAAATCTCAACATGAAAAATTTATAAGCCAAATTATGAACATTAACAAGTAAAAGCATTGGAATAAATAAAAGTAGAAAATAAATTAAGGAAACATTAAACCTGTGATTGAAGAGAAATAATCCTAAACTTGAGAGAAATCCTAATCCTAATCCTAAGAGAGAGGAGAGAACCTCTCTCTCTAAAACTACATCTAATCCTAAAATTGTGAATATTGTATCTATTACTCAGTTGTTCTACCTATATCCTTTGATTCCTCCATTCCCTGGCTTATATTCTGTGTTTCTGGTTTGGATTTGGGCCGAAAAAAAGGGTTCAGAGATCGCTGGGGGCGTTTTCTGCAGATTCCTGTACGTGGCGTCTGTCACGCATTCGCATGGGTCACGCGTTCGCGTCTCTGCCTTTTCTTCAAAACTCCATTTTTGTGTTTTTCTTCCATTTTTGTATGTTTCTTTTTTTCTCCTTTAAGCCATTCCTGCCCTATGAGATTTGAAAATACTTAACACACAAATTACAACATCGAATGGTAATATAGGATAATTAAAATTAATATTTTTAAGGCATAGGAAACATGTTTTTCGCATATATCATAAAATAAGGAAGGAAAAGTAAAACCATGCAATTTACATGAATAAGTGGGTGAAGGATTGAATAAATCACTTAAATTGAGCACAAAATACATCATAAAATATGGGTTTATCAACCTCCCCACACTTAAATAATAGCATATCCTCATGCTAAATCCAAGAGAAAGGTAAAATTAGAATCGTGGAATCTCATGTAATGCAATCTATTCTAAATGCAAACTACCTACATGTATCATGCAATTTTAATTATCATCCACCTATATATATATATATATATAAAGCTTACATGTGGCTAATTTGTTTCATATTTTCAAGGAATCATATATGCATAGCCAAACCTAGATCATGTTAAAGCACTTTCACAATTGAGTTAGGTAAAAATATTTCACAAACTTGCAAGACAATTAACAATTAAGTAGAGATATATGGTAATGAGCTATTGAACCCTCACGGGATTTGTGTTTACTCTCTAGTCACTCAGTGTTTGGGGTTAATCACTCTATTCTTTTCTATTCCTGCTTTCTAAAACTTTGTTCTTCATCTAACCAATCAACAAATATTGAATACAGACATACAAAAATCATGAGGTCTTTTAAAGGTTGTAACGGGGCCAAGGTAAAGGTAGGGGTATATATATAAGGCTAAGTGAGCTATAAGTTGAATCCTTAATTAGTCTAAGGTCTCACCTAACATATACATATTCTATAATTTATAACTTTCTTGGGGTTTCTAATTTTTCACTTTCTTAATACATACTCATATACCAATTTCAATTTTTTTATTCTTATCTCATGTGCATTGATTTCTTCACTAAACTTATTATTGGGATAATTTTGTCCCCTTATTTATCTATTTATATTATAAAAAAGGATTTTTTTTTAGAAATATAAACATAACATTTTCGATGCACATGGTATTTTTATTTATTTTGGTTTCATATGAGTATGCTCCCAAAATCCTGATTATTTTATTACTTTACTCCTTTCCTATCAACCCATGTTCCCATGTTTCCCCACACTTAGTGGATATACAATCTCTATCTTAAGCTAACCAAGGATTCAGCTTGGGATTTTTAATTTATTTTTCTACTTAAGGCTAGTAATGTGGTTATAGAACAAGGGGGGATTAAAGGCTCAAGGGGGCTAACAAGGGTGATGTAAAAGGTAAGCTTATTTGGGATAAATGAGGAAAAAATTTAAATGATGGCCTCAATCATCTCTTGGTATGTATCTATATTCTATATTGGACATATAGATTAAAACAAAGTAAAGATTACAAGCATAGAAAAGAAGTGCGAAACACACAGGAATGAAATTTATGGTTGAATGTAACCATACAATTAGGCTCAAAAACTCACAGGCTATGTGTTCTTTGGCTCAAAAACCATATATCAGTTATTTATGTCATGCAAGTAGAAATCAAAGGTTCCCATTATTCTCAATGTGAATTTTAGGGTGGCTCTTAAAATCTTAGTATTCTTCCTTGAAAAATATTGTGTAAATTAACCAATCATTTATTGCTATATATATACAGTGTGTGGATTGTTGTGATTCTGTTATACTAAAGTCTTTAGTTTACTCTTTTTATTTCCAATTAATCTAAGTTATCGTATGCTAAAAAGGGTAAACTAACTAATTAATCTATATATTCTATATCACAACTTAATAAGCTAAAATTGCAACTAGACTAAACTAAATATCTAGGATATATATAAACTAAAGTGCAAAATATAGAAATAAAGTGAAAATACAGCAAAATGTGCAAGTACTGAAAGATAAATAAGATAAGGTAAAATAAAAATAAAAATAAAAATACAGAAAAATAAGCAAAATAGGATAAAAAGAGAGTCTGAAAAATGGTTCACCAAAATAAAGTACGCCAGAGATGGCGACCTTCCCACACTTAAATAATAGCATCGTCCTCGATGCTCAGTCAAGCTGGGTGTGAGAAGTATCATCTCCAGAAGGGTGTGCAGTAGGTGTCTCTGTGGTGAGCTGGGGATCTGTAGTCTGGATAAGTGTCAGAGGAGCTGCCTGCTGAAGCGAAGGCTCTGACTGTAGAGGGATCTCCAGATCTGCGGCCTGAATCTGGTTGGGCTCCTCATGGTGTGGTGCAGCCTGCTCAGGTTTCCCTACTCATCTTGGGCATATGCCTCCTCCTCATGATCATCTGCCTCCGCATCAGATGGCTCAGAAGCGGTGTCAGGCTCGGAGGGGATGTCGCTACCGGATCAGATCATCAACTTTAGGTGCTCATAGCGTCGCTTGTGGCGACGCTCCATACAATCCAGGCGTGCGAAGAGTCGGTGCACGAGATGATAGATAGGCTCTGAGGCAGGTGGAGGTGTAGTGGATGGGGTTGGTGCAGCAGTGGATACAGAAGAGGCAGCTGAAGATGTGTCTGCCTCACCCGAGGCAGTGAGAAAAAGAGGTCTGTACCCTAATGCCAGAAACTTCCTGCTGTGAGGAATGATCTTCTTGTAGTCTGCAGCAGTTGGCTTCTCATCAGCAAGCTCCCAAGGCACGTCAGCTCGGCGGCCTAGCTGGGTGATCAGATAAGGGAAAGGGAGAGTGCCTTTGACATGGACCTTGGCCATATAATACCTAATGAAATGTGGAAGTTACAGGTCCTTACCCTCGATCACACACGAGATGAGGGTGATCATAGCAGCGGGCACCTATGTCTCATGAGTGCTCGGCATCACGTAGTTACTCAAGATCTGCTACCAAAGCTGAGCCTCATCATTCAAATATATCAGCTTGATTCCCTTAGGCATCACTGTATTCTTTCCCATGACCCATGGGGCAGTAGGATCAAGGGCTATTCTCTACTTGACTGCATCCCAGTCAAATCTCATGTATTGCATATCCTCTTCAGCCTTTTGGTAACCGTCAGGCTGATCTGACTTAGGCTGAAGCCAGAGGATATCCTCAATAGCTTCCTCAATGACTAAAATATGTTTCCCTCTGAGGTGCACTGCATCCAGGGAAGTCTTGAAATAGTTACAGTAAAATTCTCTGACCCAGGATGCATTGACCTCTGTCAAGTTCCTTTCCATGAAGAACCAGCCTCTTTGTTTTATCTGTTCGGAAGTGTACTGGGTGAGTTCTTCTAGAATTTTAAGAGTTCTCTCCAGGTAGAGGTTCCTGGCATTGGAAAACACTGGATACTTTAGCTCACAGTATCTGTTTGCAAATTTTACTTGATCTGTGGCAGTGAGGAGCTGGTCGGCCTTTTCCTGCGGGGTAAAGTTCTTTTCCCGTCGGGAATCGTCGTGGAGGATATCGAGGATAGAGGTAGAAGATTCTCCTCTTTTCTGTTTGCCTGTAGTTGCCTTGCCTTTTCCCTTACTTTTGGGATCAGACATCCTGAAAAGCAGAAGTAGCAGGATATAATTGAAGAACTAAAGTAGAAAAACAAGTAAGCAAGTAGGTTTTGTCAATGTAAGCATAAAGTCAAAAGAGCAATTGAAGCATGAAATGAGGTAAATATATGTACATTTTGGATTGAATTCGAGTTAAAAGTCTGAGAGTAAAAATCACAATCCAAAATATAATAGAAGTGGAATTCAAGTTAATTAGGAAAAATAGTAATCATGCCTTGAGTTAGGAAGTTAGAGTAGTTAGAACCAAAAAGAGAAGTTAGAAAGCTAAACTGGTTAGGAGTTAAAAAGGAAGTCAAAGTGAGTGGCATGAGAATGGTTCTCCTAGTTACCAAGAAATTCACAAACTTGAAGAATAATCTACTCATATTCAAGCAAGGATTGCAGTTTATTGATGATAATTCCTATAGATAAAGTAAGTGTAAAATGAGAATGAAATCATCAATAAGCAATTTATTACTCAGGGAACCAAAAGGAATAAGAATGCTAGCCCGTGCATTCATGAATTGGTGTAGTTGTAGCCAAGTAATGCAAAATACTGAATTTCCAAACCAATACATGAATGTGGGTAGATTAAACCATAAATTTACAGAAAATTGGGCAGCATTCCGGTTAAAACTGGATGTTCCCGGGTAGTAAATAGCAGGAAAAATCAGTTCATATGAAATTAAATAGTGCTGAAAAGATTAACAAATAGCAAGATCATTAAAGAACAGTTCAACAGCAGCATCAAATATGAAGAGCAACATATGAACAGAATCATCATAGCATATTCAGAATTACGAATCAGATAAAAGCAGGTAGCAGGAACGGTGCAATTATTAGGCCTAAATCCACTAACCACATCCTAGCTACCTAACCACCTAAAATCCACTACAATCATGCATCTCTAACTATCCTATTTCAAATAAAAACTGTAAAATATGCAACTAACTGACTAATTGGAAAACGAAATCGGTGTTTGGCGGAACTTGGTGTGTAGAAACAGAAATAAGGCTCAGAGAGATGGTGGCGGTATGGTGGTGACACAGCAGCGATGGGTGGCAGAGCGGCGGCGGTCCGTGGTGGAGGCAGAGGCGGTTTGGTGGTTGTGGGTAGTTAAGGGTTAAGGAGAAGAGAGAAGGGAATAGGGTTAGTCAGAGGAGGAGGGAAAGGGATGAATGGGTGACGCGAGGGGTTAGGGTTTCGCGTGAATGGGGGGTTAGTATTTTTGAATCCATGCGAACGCGTGGAGCACGCGATCGCGTGAAATAGGTAAAAGGTAAGGGACGCGTACGCGTGAAGCACGCGATCGCGTCGGTAAAAATTGTGCTAAACGCACAGTTCCAACGTCGTTTTGGCGCAACTCTCTGTTTCCAAAAGGTCCATAAAATCCACGCGACGCGTACGCGTTGTTCACGCTTTCGCGTGGGATGTGTGTAGTGCGAGTGACACGTTCGCGTCAGGGACGCGAACGCGTGGGCCAATTTGTGCTAAAGGCACACCAGCCGCACGATTCCAGCCCAACTTTCTGGGCGTTAGATCTTTACGCCGATTTCCAGTCGACGCCTATGCATGGGCTGCGCGCTCGCGTGGGGTGATTTTTTTTTATGCAATTATGCAGTATGCAATATGCAATGCTAATGTGGATGCTATGAAAAATTACAGGTTCAATGAAAATAAAATAAAATAAAAATAAATGAAACGAAATAAAATAAAAAAAGGAACGATCATACCGTGGTGGGTTGTCTCCCACATAGCACTTTTAGTTAAAGTTCTTAAGTTAGACATTTGAGGAGTCCTTTGTTATGGTGGCTTGTGCTTGAATTCATCCAAAAATCTCCACCAGTGTTTGGAATTCCAACAGCCTCCGAGGTCCCTGGTGTGCAGAAATTATGATTACACTTTAATTATGTAAAATTCATTGCTCTTTCTTTCCCTGGTAATGGCGCCAAACACATGATGCCAATACCATGGTTCACAACTTCGCACAACTAACCAGAGAGTGCACTGGGTCGTCCAAGTAATACCTTACGTGAGTAAGGGTTGAATCCCACGGAGATTGTTGGTATGAAGCAAGCTATGGTCACCATGTAAATCTCAGTCAGGTGGATATAAAATAATAATGGGTTTTCGAAAATAAATAATAGAATAGGGATAGAGTTACTTATGTAAATCATTGGTAGGAATTTCAGATAAGCGAATGGAGACGCTTTTCGTTCCTCTGAACCTCTGCTTTCCTGCTAAAGTGAAAGGTCCAGGCATGGCCAAGATGGCCAGCCCCCTAAAACGTGATCAATAGTCTCCTAAGATGAACAATGGATTAAAACTGAGACCAAAGATGTCTAATACATTAGTAAAAGGTCCTATTTATAATAAACTAGCTACTAGGGTTTACAGAAGTAAGTAATTGATGCATAAATCCACTTCCGGGGCCCACTTGGTGTGTACTTGGGCTGAGCTTGAGTGTTGCACGTGTAGAGGTCCTTCTTGGAGTTGAACGCCAGCATTTGTGCCAGTTTGGGCGTTTAACTCTGGTTTTGGCTCCTTTTCTGGCGCTGGATGCCAGATTTGGGCAGAAAGCTGGCGTTGAACGCCAGTTTACGTCATCTATTCTTGGCCAAAGTATAGACTATTATACTGTTGGAAAGCCCTCGATGTCTACTTTCCAACACAATTGGAAGCGCGCCATTTCGAGTTCTGTAGCTCCAGAAACTCCACTTTTAGTGCAGGGAGGTCAGAATCCAACAGCATCAGCAGTCCTTCTTCAACCTCTGAATCTGATTTCTGCTCAAGTCCCTCAATTTCAGCCAGAAAATACCTGAAATCACAAAAAATCACACAAACTCATAGTAAAGTCCAGAAATGTGAATTTAACATAAAAACTAATGAAAACATCCCTAAAAGTAACTAGATCCTACTAAAAACATACTAAAAACAATGCTCGCCTATTTTTTTTCTGCAAGCTTTGTTCTTTGCTTCTTTTTCTTACTTCAAGAATCATTTTTATGATTTTTCAGATTATCAAATAACATGTCTCCTAGTCATCATTCTTTCAAGAGCCAACATATTTAACATTCTTAAACAACAACTTCAAAAGACATATGCACTGTTCAAGCATACATTCAGAAAACAAGAAGCATTGTCACCACATCAATATAATTAAACTAAGTTCAAGGATAAATTCAAAACTCATGTACTTCTTGTTCTTTTGAATTAAAACAGTTTTTATTTAAGAGAGGTGATGGATTCATAGGACATTCATAACTTTAAGACAAAGTTACTAACTACTAATGATCATGTAATGAAGACACAAACATAGATAGGCACATAACATAGAAAATGAAAAACAAAAGAAATAAGAACAAGGAATGAATCCACCTTAGTGATGGTGGCGTTTCCTTCTTGAGGAACCAATGATGTACATGAGCTCTTCTATGTCTCTTCCTTGTCTTTGTTGCTCCTCCCTCATTGCTTTTTGATCTTCTCTTATTTCATGAAGCATGATGGAGTGCTCTTGATGTTCCACCCTTAGTTGTCCCATATCGGAACTCAATTCTCCTAGGGAGGTGTTGATTTGCTCCCAATAGTTTTGTGGAGGAAAGTGCATTTGAGGCATCTCCGGGATTTCATGGTGATGAGCTTCATACGCCTCTTGAGCTCCATGAATGGGCTCTCTTGCTTGCTCCATCTTTTTCTTAGTGATGGGCTTGTCCTCTTTAATGAGGATATCTCCCTCTATGTCAATCCCAGCTGAATTGCATAGGTGGCAAATGAGGTGAGGAAAGGCTAACCTTGCCATAGTGGAGGACTTGTCAGCCACCTTGTAGAGTTCTTGAGGTATAATCTCATGAACTTCCATTTCCTCTCCAATCATGATGCTATGAATCATGATGGCCCAATCCACAGTAACTTCAGATCGGTTGCTAGTGGGAATGATTAAGCATTGAATGAACTCCAACCATCATCTAGCCACAGGCTTGAGGTCCAATCTTCTTAGTTGAACCGGTTTGCCCTTGGAGTCAATCTTCCATTGAGCTCCTTCCACACATATGTCCATAAGGACTTGGTCTAACCTTTGATTAAAGTTGACCCTTCTAGTGTAGAGGCGTTCATCTCCTTGCATCATGGGCAAGTTGAACGCCAACCTCACATTTTCTGGACTAAAATCTAAGTATTTCCCCCGAACCATTGTAACATAGTTCTTTGGATCCGGGTTCTTACTTTGATCATGGTTCTTGGTGATCCATGCATTGGCATAGAACTTTTGAACCATTAGGATGCCGACTTGTTGGATGGGATTTGTTAGAACTTCCCAACCTCTTCTTTAAATTTCATGTCGGATCTCCGAATACTCATTTCTTTTGAGTTTGAAAGGGACCTCAGGGATCACCTTCTACTTGGCCACAACATCATAGAAGTGGTTTTGATGGGCTTTAGAGATGAACCTTTCCATCTCCCATGACTCGGATGTGGAAGCTTTTGTCTTCCCTTTCCCCTTTCTAGAGGATTCTCCGGTCTTAGGTGCCATCAATGGTAATGGAAAAACAAAAAGCTTATGCTTTTACCACACCAAACTTAGAATTTTGCTCGCCCTCGAGCAATAAAAGAAAGAATAGATGAAGAAGAAGAAGAAGTTCCTTTACTTGTTCAAAATTTTCGATCAAGTTGTCTCTGAATTGTTGTAATTTAGCTTCTCTTAGTTTTCTCTTCAGAGTCCTTTCAGGTTCTGGACCAGCTTCAACAAGAATGCCTTTTTCTCTGTCCCTGCTCATAAGAAAAAGGAGAGAAAAAGAAAAGAAGAGGAATCCTCTATGTCACAGTAAAGAGGTTCCTTATTGTTAGTAGAAGAAGAAAAGAAGAAAAAATTCAAACACAGATAGAAGAGGGGGTTCGAATTCGGTGAGTGATGTGAGGAAGAGATGTTAGTAAATGAATAATTAATTAGAATGAGATGAAAGAGGGAGAATTTCGAAAATAATTTTTGAAAAAGAGTTAGTGATTTTCGAAAATGGTTTTTGAAAAAGGTTAGTAATTTTTCGAAAATAAAAAAAAATCAAAAATTAAAATAATTAGTTAATTAAAAAGAATTTTTGAAAAAGAGGGAGATATTTTCGAAAATTAGAGAGAGAGAGTTAGTTAGGT
>NC_029791.2:70708033-70727349 GCF_000816755.2 Arachis ipaensis | reverse complement strand
AAGTAACAAACTTGAAATTTTTGAATCAAAACATTAATTGTTAATGCTATTTTCAAAAATTATGTAGTAAAATTAAGAAAAAGATTTTTTGAAAAATATTTTTATAATTTCGAAAATAACTAAGAAAAATGAAAAAGATTTGATTTTTGAAAAAGATTTTGAAAAAGATAAGATTTTTAAATTGAAAATTTGATTTGACTCATGAAAACAATTAGATTTTAAAAATTTTTGAGAAAGTCAAATCTAATTTTCGAAATTTTAAGAGAGAAAAAGGGAAAGATATTTTTTTGATTTTTGAATTTTTATGATGAGAGAGAAAAATTAAAAACATCATTTTCATGTTTTTCTCTTTTATTTTTGAATCAAAACAAGGGATGCATGCAAGAACACTATGAATGTCAAGATGAACACCAAGAACACTATGAAGATCATGATGAACATCAAGAACATATTTTTGAAAAATGTTTAATGCAAAGAAAACATGCAAGACACCAAACTTAGAATTCTTTAATGCTTAGGCACTAAGAATTCAAGAATGCATATGAAAAACAAGAAAAGACACAAAACATGCAAATGCAAAGATCAAACAAGAGGACTTACCAAGAACAACTTGAATATCATAAAGAACACTATGAATTCATGAATTTTCGAAAAATGCAAGATGCACATGCAATTGACACCAAACTTATAACATGACTCAAGACTCAAACAAGAAACAGAAAAATATTTTTGATTTTTTTGATTTTCTAATTTTTTTGGATTTTTATTTTATATTTTTCGAAAATTATTTAGAAAGAAAGAAAAATAAGGATTCCAAAATTTTTAATATGAATTCCAGGAATCTTGCCATGTTAGTCTAAAGCTTCAGTCCAGGAATTAGACATGGCTCACTAGCCAGCCAAGCTTTCAATGAAAGCTCCGGTCAAAAACACTAGACATGGCCAATGGCCAGCCAAGCTTCAGCAAGATATCAGGAACAGCAGCAGGTGGATTAGCAACAACTAGCTTGCTCTTGATAACAAATTGCAAGCCTCAGTCCAAATGAATTTAGACATGGCTTTACAGCCAGCCAGGCTTCAACATGCTTTATGAAACACTAGAATTCATTCTTAAAAATTTTGAATAAAAATATATTTTTTTTTTGAAAACATTTTTATTTTTTTCGAAAACAGGTGAGAAATATTTTTTTTTTTGAAAGATTTTTTTGAAAAATTTTTGAAAACCTTCTTTTTTTTTTAAAAGAAAACGAAAAGAAAGTTACCCAATCTGAGCAACAAGATGAACCGTCAGTTGTCCAAACTCGAACAATCCCCGGCAACGGCGCCAAAAACTTGGTGCGCAGAAATTGTGATTACACTTTAATTATGTAAAATTCATTGCTCTTTCTTTCCCTCGTAATGGCGCCAAACACAAGATGCCAATACCATGGTTCACAACTTCGCACAACTAACCAGCAAGTGCACTGGGTCGTCCAAGTAATACCTTACGTGAGTAAGGGTCGAATCCCACGGAGATTGTTGGTATGAAGCAAGCTATGGTCAGGAGATCTAAGAGATACTTATTCAGTCGAAGGTAGAACGGGAGTGGTTGTCAGGCACGCGTTCATAGGGAATGATGATGATTGTCACGTTCATCACATTTAGGTTGAAGTGCGAATGAATATCTTAGAAGCGAAATAAGATGAGTTGAATAGAAAACAGTAGTACTTTGCATTAATCTTTGAGGAACAGCAGAGCTCTACACCTTTATCTATGGAGTGTAGAAACTCTACCGTTGAAAATACATAAGTGAAAGGTCCAGGCATGGCCGAGATGGCTAGCCCCCTAAAACGTGATCAATAGTCTCCTAAGATGAACAATGGATTAAAACTGAGACCAAAGATGTCTAATACAATAGTAAAAGGTCCTATTTATAATAAACTAGCTACTAGGGTTTACAAAAGTAAGTAATTGATGCATAAATCCACTTCCGGGGCCCACTTAGTGTGTGCTTGGGCTGAGCTTGAGTGTTGCACGTGTAGAGGTCCTTCTTGGAGTTGAACGCCAGCTTTTGTGCCAGTTTGGGCGTTCAACTCTGGTTTTGGCTCCTTTTCTGGCGCTGGACGCCAGATTTGGGCAGAAAGCTGGTGTTGAACGCCGGTTTACGTCATCTATTCTTGGCCAAAGTATGAACTATTATATATTGCTGGAAAACCCTGGATGTCTACTTTCCAACACAATTGGAAGCGTGCCATTTCGAGTTTTGTAGCTCCAGAAAATCCACTTTGAGTGCAGGGAGGTCAGAATCCAACAGCATCAGCAGTCCTTCTTCAACCTCTGAATCTGATTTCTGCTCAAGTCCCTCAATTTCAGCCAGAAAATACCTGAAATCACAGAAAAACACACAAACTCATAGTAAAGTCCAGAAATATGAATTTAACATAAAAACTAATGAAAACATCCCTAAAAGTAACTAGATCCTACTAAAAACAATGCCAAAAAGCGTATAAATTATCCGCTCATCAGTCCCAAACTAGGCATGTAAAGCCTTTGAGTAAATTTAAATAGGTTCTCAAGTTCCCGGGATGTTGAATGTCAGAATAGATTCCAAGATCCCAAACTTTGCTTTTATATCCGCCTTTGTCTCGATCTATATTTTTCCAGCCGGGCAGTTTGGAAGTTGCATTCTCACCAAGATGACCAAACATTTTCCGAGACCCATTCAATCGAACTCGAAACCAATCCTTACACTTCAGATGGAAGCATGAAACCTTATTGAATCTTGCATACCAGCCTTGAGCACAAACCATTTCCCTTTTACTCTTAAAGCCGCAAAGAGCTCTAAGCTGGCCATCTGTTTCAAGCAAACCATATTCAAGTGAAAAAGTAAAGATGAAAGCTAAGGATTTTACCCACTTAAATTTAGTATTGGGTGGTCATGGCCTCGAGATATGTGTTTCTAGTGGTTTTACAAGCTCTTCTCCCTTGTGTTCTTCTGTGAATTCTTCCACTTCCTTGCAGACTTCTTCGGTTTCAACCACATCTTGATCCAAGTCTTCGATATCTTCCTCATCACTCAAGTCATAAGTTAGAGGTTGCAAAAAATCTACCTTCGCATTATCTTCGTATTCACTTGGGGAAGATTCTTCTATCTCAAAGAATTCACTTGTGGATGCAAGTTCATTGCTAGGAGAATTTGACCCGTGATCTTCATTATCAAGGAAACTTGCTTGTTGAGTTATTCCGTCCAGTTCTTCATAGGATACCTGCTTTGGGGGCTGTTCACTATCCTCCTCAGCATCAACTGTACTTTTCCTGACGGAATTCTCCACAATTCTGGATTCCCATGGAGGTTCAGCATCTCCTAAGTCTTCAACCAATTCTTCTTCTTCTATAATTTCAGCCTCCTCCACTTGTTCCAATACAAAGTCATGCTCCGTTCTATCCAATGGGATTTCTAGTATCTCCTTCATGCTGCGTTCTTCATTAGATTGCCCACATGAAGCCATGGGGGTTCCTTGAGTGTCCGAACATCGGGAAGGTAGTCTATTTATCGCTTGATTCAATTGGTAAAGTGTGGCATGAAATTTTTCAAATGTTTTCTTGAGTTGCTCCCTTGATTCTTGAAGTGATGGATATGGACATGGTGTATAGGAAAGTGGTGGTTCTTGGGAGTAATTGGGTTAAAATTGGGGTGGATACGGGTTAGGGTCATATGGAGGTGAATGGTGGTAGTTGGCTTGTGAGTGTGGTGGTTCAAAGCTGCGTTGAGGAGGTGGTTCATAGGCATATGATGGAGGTCCATCATATCTATCATCTTGGTATGCACCTCGGAATGGTTTTTGACCATAGTAATTTGGTGGGTGATGGTCGTCACGAAGGGGTCCACCGTACCTATTGTCTTGACATGCATTATGGAATGGTCGTGGTTCATGGTATCTTGAAGGGTGTTGTTGCCTAAAGGGTTGATCAGATCCTCGTGGCTCCTTCCATCTCTGATTGTTTTAACATTGATGCATGTTCCTGTTATAATTTCCATTCCTTTCAACAGCATTGGAACCAAACTCAAAGCGATAGGGGTGAGAATTCATAGTAAATAATAAAAATTAAAACAAAAATAAAATCAAATAAACAAGCAAAATACAATTTTTACAATAACCAATAATAAGGCACATGTTTGCAAATCCCCGGCAACGGCGCCATTTTGAAGAACGATACTCTCGCGCGATCTAGAATTTTCATAATAAATTCGCGTTGTAAGTATAGCTTCTAGACCGACAAGAATTCCTTCCTTACAAAAGTTTGGTTGTCACTTAAGCAAATCCAATAAAAATAAATAACCAAAGTATTCAAACCTCAGGTCGTCTTCTCAAGGAATTGCAGGGAGGTATGATTTATTATTGGTTATGTAAAACATTATATTTTTGGGTTTTTGGAAATAAGGGGCAAGTAATTTAAATGAAAAGGAAAATAAATTGATAATAATAAAAATCTCTTGGCAAGGTATAAGAAATTTAGGTCCTATCCTAGTTATCCTTATCAGGTGTAAAGAGAATTGGATTCTGCTCCCACTTTTAATTAACCCTTGCTGAACAAAGGAAAGTTAAGTGGACAAATTAATTTGATCCTCAGGTCCTAGTCAACTCCTATGGAAAGACTAGAGTTATTAGAGTACAAATTAACCAGCAAAGAATTCAATTTCAATCAACAGCTGAGTTTGATAACTCAAGTGTTATAAATTACTTAACCAAATCCAAAAGGGAAAAATATCTTAAATTGAATTAAAAGCATTCGCAAATAGAATAAAACAATCATAAACGGAAATACCTCAAATTGCATTAAACAGAATATTCAAATCTCAACATGAAAAATTTATAAGCCAAATTATGAACATTAACAAGTAAAAGCATTGGAATAAATAAAAGTAGAAAATAAATTAAGGGAACATTAAACCTGTGATGAAAGAGAAATAATCCTAAACTTGATAGAAATCCTAATCCTAATCCTAAGAGAGAGGAGAGAACCTCTCTCTCTAAAACTACATCTAATCCTAAAATTGTGAATATTGTATCTATTAATTAGTTGTTCTACCTATATCCTTTGATTCCTCCATTTCCTGGCTTATATTCTCTGTTTCTGGTTTGGATTTGGGCTGAAAAAAGGGTTCAGAAATCGCTAGGGGCGTTTTCTGCAGATTCCTGTACGTGGCGTCTGTCACGCGTTCACGTGGGTCACGCGTACGCGTCAGTCACGCGTACGCGTCAATTGCGTTCTGCTCAAGGCGCGCGTCCGCGTCATCTATGCGTTCGCGTAGCTGCATTTTCGCGCTAGGCACGCGTTCGCGTCGTCCATGCGTTCGCGTTACTGCCTTTTCTTCAAAACTCCATTTTTGTGTTTTCCTTCCATTTTTGTATGTTTCCTTTTTTTTCCTTTAAGCCATTCCTGCCCTATGAGATCTGAAAATACTTAACACACAAATCACGGCATCGAATGGTAATAAAAGATAATTAAAATTAATATTTTTAAGGCATAGGAAATATGTTTTTCGCATATATCATAAAATAAGGAAGGGAAAGTAAAACCGTGCAATTTACATGAATAAGTGGGTGAAGGATTGAATAAATCACTTAAATTGAGCACAAAATACATCATAAAATATGGGTTTATCAATCACCACTCACCATTCCCATCAATCATCAACGTTACATATTTCTAAACTTCCATCTAAATAGACACATTATCATCAATTCATCATCATCAATACTCATAATCATTATCAATCATAATTACCTCGAACAATCATCATATTATCATCAAAATCATACTTTTCCCACATACAACTCATTCAACCCTCATCATCATCATCATCAATCATAATATTCATATACAATTAATCATACACCCATATTATTCAATTCTATCATAAAGGCCACTAGCCTAAGTCTCCAGAAACATTACATATTACATAAAGAAAATCGAAACCATACCTTGGCCGATTCCCAATATGCTCAAACACCAAACATGATTCCAACAAGCTCCAAATCACCAAAGCCAAACCAAAAGCCACCACAAACTCCAAAAACAAGCTTCATACATACAACATAACCATGCATTAACAACTAAAGCTCACACTACACCAAACCATAAGGATATAGAGGTTCCTTACCTTATCCAGTGGTGATTGCGGCAAAGCCCGACAATTACCCGCTACTAGAGATCACCTAAACAAGCAAAATCACAAAATCTACTCAAAACCAAATCTAAAAATGCAGAAATGCTAGGGCAGGAAACTGGAGCTTGAGATGCAAGTTCTTACCAGCAAAGCCTAGATAAAAATGAAGAGCTCGACGAGAGCTTCACGTGGCTACAAACGGCTCGTCAATCAGAGCTCCGTAGCTCAAGTTATGGCTCCCGGAAGGTGACAATGAATAGTGTCACCCCCTTTCTTCTCCCTCTCTCTCAATCCGCGTTTCCCTCGTTTGGGCCCGGTCCAACCCGTTAGTATTTTTGGTCCATTTGGCCCACTTTGGACCAAAACCTTTAAGATTAGTGCCCGGTTTTCAATTCTAAATTATTTTTGTCCTTTCAAAATAATAAATCAATTTTCAAAATCTTATTTTCTAAAATACGGTACTGGACAGACTAGAGCCGGTATTACCGGCTTAAGTGCCAGTACACATTTTTACAAAAAATTTTCGAAAAGGATACATTTTTCAACTCAGAAAAATTTATTGAAATCAAATTGCACCTTTGTATTCTCAAAATATCATTTCTATATTTTTGAACCTATTTTGGGCAATTAAATTATTATTTTATTAAAGCGTTCACTCCGGTTATTACACCACGTCCCACGCCCAAATTGTGTCACCTCCCAGGGACCTAATTCAGTCACTAAGTCCTCAAATTCTTTATCATTTAAGTGGTTGGTCCAAAGCTCAACTCAAATTGAATTTTGAATTTCTTTTAGGTTAGTATTTAAGGAGAGAGGTCAGACGTTTTTAAGGGGGGGTCGCTTCTCTTCTTTGTTAGTTAGGTTTTACACATTAGATTAGGATTTGAATTTTCTGCACTATGGGCAACTAACCCTCCATTATTAAGGTTAGGAGCTCTGTTCATCTTTCTATTGATTGTTAATCTAAGTGTTTTATTTTATATGAGGTTTATGCTTTGATTTATTCTATGATTAAGTTTTCGTTCTTCATCCCTAAAGATTTAGAATTGTTGGAAAATATTCTAACTCCGTCTTGGATTCTAAATATTATTTTGGAAAAAATTAATATTTGAATTAGCTTGAAAACTTTTTAAAAACAACTGTTTACAATACAAGTAAAGTCGGAAATCTTTTCTAAAAGAGGAACCGTTCATTTCTCAAAACATCAAAGCCTTTCAAAATGGTTTATCTATACTGAACCAAAGTAGCCTTTCATATTTATTCCCAACTAGAAACACGAAACCAAAATCAAGCATTGGTTCATCTCATTCCAACCACGGCCCTAGGCCCAAACAATCCAACCAACAACCAATCACCACAATCCAACAGAGTCCCAGATGCAAACACAGATAGGAAGTTCAAGCACAAACAAACAGTTATTACAAGTAGAACAGTTAGCAATTAATCACATAGGCAAACCAAGTATAATATGCACACCCAACCAATGTCACACAAATGCATATGATGCATGCCTGTCCCTAGTGGCTGATGATATCATCTGTCGGTTATAGAGCCAACCCGACAAGTCCTGGTAGCTAACCATTGGACTGTCCCTCTGTCGTGCATCCCAACTCGAGTTATACTCATCATAAACTTGATCATAATCATGATCCATATCCATCACCCTCACTGGTGAATATTTACGGGGGCGAGCTCATCCGGGCCTTTCACAGTGCCCGGCCACACTTACGACATAGGGTCAACAGAGTATCAAGTCTCGACCTGGAGCACGTGGTGGCTAGCTACTGCTACTACCCAGGGAAACTCGTATCTCAGATATTGGAAGTGCAACATTCACATTTATCAATGATTCAGCATAAACATGCATTCAATCTCATCCATGGATCAACATCCATCTCAGCCATCCGGCTCACGGTTCAGTCCAGAACCAGCCAATATTCATATCATACATAGCCATTCCGGCTCACGGTTCAATCCAGAACCAACCAATATGTATAATCATACACAGCCATTCCGGCTCACAACAAAACAGCACTTCCACCATTCAACATCATTAAATTCATAAAGTCAGCATTTAAGCCATAAATCATTTTCTCAATTCATTTCACTTTGAAATCGAGTTTCAACTCTTTTCAACCTTGGCTTTAAAGATCTCATTTCTCAAATCATCTCAGGCTCATAAGCCGAATCGAGACAATCAAATAACACACAAGGCAGATACAATCACCAAATACCAATTGTCTCACATCAGTATCCATATGTAATAATTCTAATACATAAAACATAGTTTTTGGAAAACGCCCCTACCTTGAAACGCAAAACCATAGCCCAAACGCGTCACAGAATCCTTTCCGCCTTGACCCGAGATCAACAATCAAAATCCCGTCAGCCAAAACCTCGGTTCCACGCCACTTTCGCAACAGTCTCAACAACTCTAATCGCAACATATAACAACCGAAACTCAATCGTATAGCAATTAACGCCACAAACCTCAGCGTAAGATAACAGAACAGTAACAAAAGGGCTTTCAAATCGAAATGCTTACCGAACCGAAGAAGAAACGGCCGAACCGAAACGGCGACGGTCTGCGAACCGGTTCAGCGGCAGCCCAGCAGCCACCTTGAGCGACAACGACGATAATTTTTGATCGCGCCAACTGAAACCAACACGCAGTGACTACGGTATTCTTGGAATTCAAAAAGGACAAGAACCTCAAATAAAACCCTTACCGGCAAAACGTTCTCCGGCGGCAGAAAGGTTTTCTGGCGACCATACACAGCAAACCCCCAACCACAACAGTAGCGGTGCAGCCGCTCACAGCGCAAGCAGCAGCGGCGACCCAGAGCAACAAAAGCGTTATGGAGCACTGGGAGGGTTTTCGGCAAGCAGCGAAGGCCAACATCAGCGGCGGTGAACGGTAGTGGAGACAGTACGGATCTGAGGCGTTCCCAGCGGCAGCTGGGCGCGGCGGTGGTGGCCGCTTCTGACAGCGACAGGAGCTCCAGCGGCGTCGCGGTGGCTTATCCCCTTCCTCCCGTCGCATCATCTCTCTGCCTCCTCGGGCTCCTCCGACGGCGGCGGTCAAGGTTCAACGTCGACGGCAGAACGGTAGGGACGAGCTCCTCTAGCTCGCACATGGTAGCTACCCCCTCGAACCCCCCTTCTCAGCGCTGCTGTCTCTCTCTTTTCGCGATTGGCAGTGGCAAATGACGAGCTTCGACGATGAGGCGTGGCACGGTGGCGGCGGCGCCGTGGCATCGACAGGGCACGACGAACTGGGGAGCGAACAGCGGCGGCTCTGCACAGCGCGGCGGCAGCGAGCTCTCTCTCTCTCTCTCCCCCTGGCCGGCGCACTCTCCCTTCTCTGCGTTTTCTGCTTCTGTTTCCTTTTTTCTTAGGAAATTGTTGGGTTGCAGGTTTGCTGAAGGGAAGAAGAAAAGGGGTGGCGGCTGCTATGCTTAGGAATTAGGGTTTTATTTTCAAAAGCTAGGGTTAGGGGCATTTTGGTAATTTCAAATAAAGTTGAGAATAATATGGTAATTGAAACCCAAATTAAATCCAACACTAGAGGTATATAGAAAATACTACTTGCTCATCAATTTTACAAATTATTTTCAATAAAATGCCCAAATCTAAAAATTAGAAATAATATACTTAATTTCTTCATTTTTCAAAATAGCAGTAATAATATTTAAAATATTACTTATCTAATCCAAATCATATAAAATCTTTATTGCTTCATAACTATCAACCTTATACTTTAAATATAGAAAATAATCCAATAATTATAAAATTGGATAATAATCATAACTTATCTCAAATCCAATAAATCAAAACTTGCCTTAATTATCTTTAATAAAATAATTTCTGAAATTAAGGCTATAAATAACCATATGATTTGAGACTTGATCATAATAAGACTTTTCAAAAGTTCTGGGTCTTACATTCTACCCACCTTATAAAAATTTTTGCCCTCGAAAATTGATACAAAACGAAGGAAATTCCATAACAGTTCACCTTTGAACACATTTAAGAAAGAAGCAAAATATCTCTACATATAAACATATATACGGTTTTCAAATACTTTGATTGTCATCAGCATAAGGAGGCAAAGGTAGGAGTATGGTTGCAAAGCAAACATTACAAGACAGGCTCATGGCAAAAAGGTGACATGGTTCAACATGTGGTAGAAGAATAAGGCATCGAAGGCTATAAAACAAGATGGAGTTAAAACAACGTGCTCAACATCCGCACACTAATCTCACATCAACCTCAAAGCTTCAACTTTCCAACTCCATCAAGCACTTTACAATCCCCATATCCGATCATAAGCCTAACGATCGCAACCCGTTCGCAAGGAACAAAACACCCACAACTCATACGTTGCACACCTACCGCTTCAACTTCCGTATACACATCACGTCTTAAAGAACTAACGTATCGTGTTACTACGTCTACAAGTCGCACGTGATATCAAAATAATTCTCGAGTCTACTCAGAAGGATACAAGACTTAGAACGGAGAAACAATATCAAGGATAATGCTCATAGATTTAAGAGAATGTATCCAATTCCCAGATAAACAAGGACGTTCAAGCAATGAAGTTTGCTAGAAATAAATCAATTGACAACTTCAAGGATAACCCTTGGATCAAAGAAGTTCAACAGGATCAATAGGAAGAAGACCAGCGCATCAGTTTGAGACGAACTCAAGCTGAGTTGAGGAAGCATGAGGTTTACAGAAAAAGGATATCTCAGACCCAAGACAAAGCTCACAGAACTCAAGAGCATAAATAAAATTACTTCTGAATACATTGTTCTTAAAAGAATCGAAAACTTGCAGGAAAATCACCTCGCGGTCTAAAAGAAAAGTTAAGCAACAAATATCCTTCAAGAGAGTAACAAAAGCATAAATGTGGCTTTACTTCAATACAATTTCATGTTGAAGTAGATTTTGTAGAGTTCCAAAAACAAATACACACAACTTTGGCTAAGAGCTAAAATGTTTCCTCAAATATTTTAGAAAGATAATTAGATGCACAACTTAACTAAAAGCAGTTCATAAAAACTCGGAAGTAATCAAATGCTTATTCAAAATTCTCAAAATTTCATATTCAAACAAGCATGTATAACATTTATAGCAAGTACGAAAGAGGAAGTTAAACTCTTTTTAGAAAAGAAACTCCGACGTAAAAAATTGCTTTCAATTTGGTAAAGGAAATAAGTGGTGCGTTACAAACGAACCGATTTCCACTAAACAAGGAAGTTCTTCAAAACTCCATTTAAAATAGCGCATCCCAACTTTAAATTAACTTCGTCAAAATTGAACAATGGTTTCAATCTAAATCAAGCAACAGAAAATAAATTCTGTTTTAAAACTTTTTACAAGAGAATTCAAAACTTCTTTAAAAGGTTCAAAACAAGACTCCAAAAGTGTTCTTAAAATCACCATCTCAGGAGAACATTCAAGAAGTTTAAGATGTACTAAAAAGGAGTCAAGCCTTGCAAGAAAGGATCTTAAATCAAAGTAGTTCAAACAAGATTCACTAGGCATGAGTCATCAAACAAGCTTTCAATTGATCCAAAAGAATACAAAAGTCATAGAAAAGACCACTCAATCATTTGTAATTTCTCAACGATAAATCTTTGACTAAAAACTCTTGTAGAGATAATGGGAGAATAAATAATACACTAACTTGAAACGAATTAAATTGACTCATATAAGAATGAGATTCACAAAAAGGAAAAACCAAGATCAATGGCAATATTCACAAGATGTAAAAGATCAGTTAAAAACAGAATCACGTATGACATTCATAGAGGTGAAAAGCTTAAGAAGGAGCGAGTCTGATCATAAGAAGAAAGCTATGAGTCCAACATTTTCAAAAGAATAACAATGGCGTAAACCATGCAGTATGCTAAATCAAACTCAAATCAAAATGAATTAAGTGAAGTTTACCAAACGAAATTCAACCTAAGTAAAAGCGAAAAATTCTTTCTTTCCGGGATCTTGAAGAATAACCAAATACATAATCAAATGAAGATGTTCATTGGAACTATAGTAAAATTACTAGAAAGTCAATTTACTTTTAGAGTAAATGCGATTTCGTAAACCAGTAAAAGTACAGGCGAGATATTAAAAATAGATAGTTGCTAAGCGGTATGAGAAATCTTCAAAATTTCATGTATAGATAAGTATATATCTATTCAACAGCAATTTTCATAAAATCTCAAAATTGGCTGTGCTCACTGTCAAATAAGAGAAAAACTGAATCAACAATTTCTCAAAGAATGGACTCAAAATTAGGAGATAAAATGCACAGTGCATTAGGACCAGTTTAAAGCCATATCAAAGAATACAGGAATCAGGAAGAACTCGAACAGAGGAAGATAGATGCAACAAGGATTTTCAAACAAGCATATGCACTCAATATCAATCAAGAAGGAATATGAATAGAGGAATACAGTTGAAAATATCAAACTACTTTTCAAAAGGATTAGCAAACAAGAACTTCAAGTTAGGACATGAAGGAACAGGTCGACTCAAATAGAATTCCAAGACACACAACTGAATAGCCTCGAGAAATAGTTTCCAATGTTCCCAAAACCCGCGATTCGCTTTACTCAAAACACGTATATCATCTATGATAACCCATCAGTGCTTTCATATACATAATTCACTAGTATTAAGCGGGCCAAACTTAATATCGAGAATTATGCAATGCAAGACTAACAGCGTTAATCAATAGATCGTCATGTGTATAAAGCTCTAATTCTCGTCTTTCGACAAGACCTATTACATGACAAACACTCAGAGTATGCAATTGAAGCATAGTCAGTCCATTCCTCAGGCTCTACAGGAAGAACTGCTCTGATACCATAATGTAACACCCTAACTACCAAAGCTCACGCTTCTGGCTGCGCGACTCTGATAGCTCAGACATTACGACGACACTTATATTATTTAATACTAAAATATGAGCCTGTTTAAAACTTTAAACCCCAATACCGTTCCCAAAAATACTTTCGTTCGATAACGTACATCCACAAATACCATACAACTTACAAAAGCTCATAAAGAGTACATCCATATATATATACACACATATATATAAATAATATTACAAGCATTAGACAATACAATTCCTATCCCTCTTACAGAATATCTCAAGATAAAGGCGAGGGTACAAATAATAGTCTAAAGCAATACAGAGCATTTCAACCACAACTAAATAAACTCTTCGTAACTTCTGCGCCCATATCCTGAAAGGGGAAAAATGTAGGGGGGTGAGAACATCATCCTCGAAAGGGTTCTCAGTAGAGGGTTTTTAGGAATTACTGTAATAGGATACGTGAAGATAAACCGTACCAGTGATTAATAACCGACTTATGCCTCTTTTTAAAAACAACTGTTTACAATACAAGTAAAGTCGGAAATCTTTTCTAAAAGAGGAACCGTTCAATTCTCAAAACATCAAAGCCTTTCAAAATGGTTTATCTATACTGAACCAAAGTAGCCTTTCATATTTATTCCCAACTAGAAACACAAAACCAAAATCAAGCATTGGTTCATCTCATTCCAACCACGGCCCTAGGCCCAAACAATCCAACCAACAACCAATCACCACATTCAACAGAGTCCCAATAGGAAACACAAATAGGAAGATGCAAGCACAAACAAACAGTTATTAAAAGCTTTAAAGAAACGGCTCAATAACAAATCATTTGTCCAAAACCAATTCAATTAAAGTAAACCAGGCTGAATTCAAAGGTGCGTTCGACTTTTCACATCATCAAAATAATTGACTCAACTCAAATCAATCCTCAACAGATCAAACTCAGATTTTGAATCTTTAAAGAATCAACTTCAAAACATTATACTTCATAAGCCGCACAACAATTCAGCCAAACAAACATTCATAACCATTCGAGACAATCAAATAACACACAAGGCAGATACAATCACCAAATACCAATTGTCTCACATCAGTATCCATATGTAATAATTCCAATACATAAAACATAGTTTTTGGAAAGCGCCCCTACCTCGAAACGCAAAACCATAGCCCAAACGCGTCACAGAATCCTTTCCGCCTTGACCCGAGATCAACAATCAAAATCCCGTCAGCCAAAACCTCGGTTCCACACCACTTTCGCAACAGTCTCAATAACTCTAATCGCAACATATAACAACCGAAACTCAATCGTATAGCAATTAACGCCACAAACCTCAGCGTAAGATAACAGAACAGTAACAAAAGGGCTTTCAAATCGAAATGCTTACCGAACCGAAGAAGAAACGGCCGAACCGAAATGGCGACGGTCTGCGAACCGGTTCAGCGGCAGCCCAGCAGCCACCTTGAGCGACAGCGACGACAATTTTTGATCGCGCCAAATGAAACCAACACGCAGTGACTACGGTATTCTCAGAATTCAAAAAGGACAAGAACCTCAAATAAAACCCTTACCGGCAAAACGTTCTCCGGCGGCAGAAAGGTTTTCCGGCGACCATACACAGCAGACCCCCAACCACAATAGTAGCGGTGCAGCCGCTCACAGCGCAAGCAGCAGCGGCGGCCCAGAGCAACAGAAGCGTTATGGAGCATTGGGAGGGTTTTCGGCAAGCAGCGAAGGCCAACATCAGCGGCGGTGAACGGTAGTGGAGACAGTACGGATCTGAGGCGTTCCCAATGGCGGAGCAGGCAGCGGCAGCTGGGCGCGGCGGTGGTGGCCGCTTCTGATAGCGACAGGAGCTCCAGCGGCGTCGCGGTGGCTTATCCCCTTCCTTCCGTCGCATCATCTCTCTGCCTCCTCGGGCTCCTCCGACGGCGGCGGTCAAGGTTCAACGTCGACGGCAGAACGGTAGGGACGAGCTCCTCTAGCTCGCACATGGTAGCTGCCCCCTCGAACCCCCCTTCTCGGCGCTGCTGTCTCTCTCTTTTCGCGATTGGCAGTGGCAAATGACGAGCTTCGACGATGAGGCGTGGCACGGTGGCGGCGGCGCCGTGGCATCGACAGGGCACGACGAACTGGGGAGCGAACAGCGGCGGCTCTGCACAGCGCGGCGGCAGCGAGCTCTCTCTCTCTCTCTCCCCCTGGCTGGCGCACTCTCCCTTCTCTGCGTTTTCTGCTTCTGTTTCCTTTTCTCTTAGGAAATTGTTGGGTTGCAGGTTTGCTTACTTGCTCATCAATTTTACAAATTATTTTCAATAAAATGCCCAAATCTAAAAATTAGAAATAATATACTTAATTTCTTCATTTTTCAAAATTGCAGTAATAATATTTAAAATATTACTTATCTAATCCAAATCATATAAAATCTTTATTTCTTCATAACTATCAACCTTATACTTTAAATATAGAAAATAATCCAATAATTATAAAATTGGATAATAATCATAACTTATCTCAAATCCAATAAATCAAAACTTGCCTTAATTATCTTTAATAAAATAATTTCTGAAATTAAGGCTATAAATAACCATATGATTTGAGACTTGATCATAATAAGACTTTTCAAAAGTTCTGGGTCTTACAGCACGTACGCATGCCTTATGCGTACGCATCTTTTGAAAAATCACCAATTTGCGTGTACGCATCCCTCATGGGTGCACATGATTGTCAGCATGTGATTTACTTAAGTAAACACATGGGTTACGATTTCAGGCCAATTTTGAGCCCAATCCAACTCATTTTTTAAGCATTTGAAGGCAAGAACAAGGGAGGATCAAGAAAGTAGTCATCGAATAGTTTAGAACCAAGTTTTCGGATATAATTTTAGAGAGAGAAGCTTTCTTTTCTCTCTAGAATTTAGGATAGTTTTAGGTTACTTTCTCTTAGATGTAGATTTTAATTCTTGTTCTTAAGTAGTTCTCTTTACATTTTCGTGTTGTCTCAATTTGCCTAGTTTCTCTTGTTAATTTCTTTATTTTGTCTATTTTAGTTTATGAACAATTGTTGAATTTTACTTCCATTTAATGCAATATTATGTTTTCAAGTCATTTGATGTTTACTTTAGTTGCTATTATTGTTTTCTTGCCATGATTAGTTATAGTTTTTATTAATTCTTACATTTTGCCATGCTTTATTTCTATGCTCATCAAGTGTTTGATGAAATTCTCCTTTTAGTTTTAGAGTAGACTTTTGCATTCTTAGTTTGGGTCGGTAACTTGGGTGACCTTGAGTTACCAATATCTAAGTTGATTGATAATTTAGAGATTTTGATTAATCTTGTTTTCATTGACGCTAGTCTTTTGCTAATTCAATTAGTAAGTTGACTAGGTTTATAAATTAGGATTAATTAAGCCCATTTGACTTTCTTCCGATGTTGTAGATGACGAAGTGGGTTTGCTCTTTGTAATTACCATGTTGTGGTTAGTAACAAGGAAAGTGATCCTGAACCATCAATCCTTGCCAAGATCTTTCTTAGTTGATTTTCTTATTGTCTTAGTTTAATTGCTTTTGATATTTAGTTAATGTTTGCTTCTTTAATTTCTTGCTATTTACATTTTCGTTTATTGCTATCAAATTTTCATTTCTATAGCCAATAATAGAGCAGTCGATTGCAATTTCTAGGGAGAATGACCCAAGATTTTACTCTTGATTATTTTGGTTTGTATTGTGACAACCTTTTAAACTTTGATTTAGATCATTTGTTGGTTTAAAACTATACTATCGACGAGATTTTTATTGTGAATTTCTAAACTGATGTTTAGCTTGAATCAGGAACCTCCTTCACCAGCAGAGTAGCTGCAGGCACAGTTTAGCCCACTAGGCGAAGCCTTAGCTCCTATGTATGCCAATGGATCTGTATTGGGTGGAGCGAGTTGTAGTTCATTTGGTGGAGCATCTGTTCCAGAGGAGTCAACAGAGGAGGATCCAGAGGAAGATCTGGAGGAGAAGGAGTTATCACCTTCTGGGAGCAATTCATCTGCAAGCGGGCCATACGAAGGTCTACCAAATGGCGATATCTGAGTTCAGTCAGAGGGACATCTATTGGTATTCTTTTTTGCGGCATCTTACCTTAGTATTTTTTCAGTTTAGTCTCTCCCTTTTGTTAGTATACAGAGAGAATAGGAGAGTCTAGAAGTGCTAGGCTAACCCGGACACCAACTTAGTGGCTTTTTGTATGGGGTAGGGCCTGAGGGTGTCATATGTTTATATATGTATATATTTATCTCATGGGTTGTATACTGATAGGGTCTGTAAACATTATACTGATGTATAATGATATGTGAATATTCTGTTAATAATTGTGCCTATGATGTTAACTATTCATGTATGCTTGCAATGATAAATCGATCAACGTTTTCAAAAAAATAAATTTACCTCGTAAAAACGATGATGTTTTAACAACAAATCAGGCTTATATAATAACTATTAGTTAATAAGTAGGAAGGTAAGTTAGTAATACTTAGTTTCTGGTGTGATCATGATATACTAGGAGTTGGGTCATTGCAACAAGCAGCAAGTGACACCGGCGACACAGAGAAAGGAAGAAGGGTGAGCAGCAGCGAAGGAGGAAGGTGAGGGACGATGTGGTGAGGGACAACAATGGAGGAAGGTGATGGATGCCGGTGAGGGAGGAAGTGTGAGGAAGAAGAAGGTGAGACACAAAGGGTATGAGAGTGAGAGTGAGAGTGAGAGTGAGAGTGAGAGTGAAGAGTTGCTGAAAGTTGAGTGGGTGAGGAACTAAGATATTTACGTATTTAACAGTTAAAATTTTATAAGAACGATTTTTATGTGTATTATAAGTTTAATATTTATGAACAATTTTTATGTATATCTTTTGTATAATTAGTTAAAGAACATTTGAAAATTATTTCTTAATAAAAAAATATTGTAATAATCATAAAATCGTTCTTTATAATAGTCTAAGAGAACGACTTTATTGAAAATCGTTATAAAAATCGTTGTCTAAAATAATTTAAAAGAACGATTGTAAAGCTTAGTAAATTTTAGTGTTCCTTAAGTCCATATTTCTTGTGGCGTGGGTTTTGAATATTTTGTTGAAAGTAGGACAATGTTGAAGTAATTCTCTATATGTGACTCTCGGTGTTTGCACTAGACACTAGTAGCATCATTTAGGTAGTGTTTGGTGGAGTGACAGAGATGGAAAGACTGAGATTGAGAGACAGAGACTAAGAGATAGAGATTAAAATAAATCTTAGTATTTTGTTTGGTGCAAAGTGAGAGACAGAAATTGAAACAAAAATAAAATTCTAATTTAATTTGTACAAAAAATAAAATTAGAATTAATTAATTGAAATGAAGGTATTTTAGGTATAAAATGTTATTAAAGTTTCAGTCTTCATCTCTAAAAATTTTAGTCCCCATATGTCCCTATTTTTTGAGAATTTTTGGAAAAATACTTAAGTCACAGATAGACTGAGAAAAGAGATCTCCTGTATTGTTTAAGGTGACTCGGAGACTCTTTATGAGTACTGGGAACGTTTTAAGAACCTTCTATCAGTTTCTAAACCAACAAACATGATACTAAATTTTAGTCTCTTAATCTCTGTCTCAATACCTCAAAACAAATGCTACCTTAGAGAAGAAGTTATCTAGATAAATTAAAGATGCCAGCAAAAATCGGAGACAATCGTATAAACGTGATCATCTATTGTAGCCCTTCGAATTCAGTGTCAAATGGTTTGTTTGGCAATAAAACTCATCACATTCCACAATCCATCTCTCTAGCTAATTGCCCCCTTAATTGTAATCAAACCATGGGACTTCACACCGGAAACACCGGAAAATATACAAAAGATGTATGTTAATTGTTATTGGAATGTCCCTTGTTAAAAAGGTTTGTCCGAATGTAAACTGAACTATATACAAATATATACGTGTACACCGAAGCTTAAACGATAAGTGTAGATAGCTGTCCAATGCTATTGGATCATGTGCCCACGTGCGTGTTCTTCTTTACGTAAAATGCACGTGCCTCTTTGGCACTCTACATTTTGTACGAAAGTCAAGCTCAAATTAATACTTCACCCTCCGTCTCAGGCCTTGTATTGCATCGTTCTATACTCTCCAACCTTTATGATTGCATCTCAAGTCTATCTTCACTCAATTTTTATTTATGATATTTAAAGTTTGAATCTTTTTTAAAATTATATACTATGTTATTTTGGAAATTTTATTTTTTTATAAATTAATGTA
>NC_029791.2:70681399-70707937 GCF_000816755.2 Arachis ipaensis | reverse complement strand
CATATATTTATATTTTAATATAATTTTATTCAAATAATTAATTGATATATAACTAATTTTCTGTATATGGCTTATCATTATAGATCCTTAGCAAGAGTTTTGGCTTTGACATTGAAACTTTTTCTAAGTTGGCTCTGTCCTCACATTTCACATGTCCGTCCTTCTATTATAGTTTAAGTAAATTGATGGTGTTGAAAGAAAAATGTAATTTACAATCCGTGATATTACTAAATTCAGGAGCGGAACTAGATAAAATATTAAAGGAAATCAAAAATATTTATACAATAAAATAAAACTAAAATAAAATTTTAAAGAAGACTAAATTAAAATTTACATATAAATTACATGTAAAAAATTAAAATTATAAAGGGACATTGCCCCTTTTCCTTCAATGTAGCTCCGCCCCTGACTAAATTAGTGATGTCTTGACAATTGTGCATGCATGGCAATCATGATTGAAATAATAATAATCCCTTGGTGGGTCATGGCCTCCTTCAAAAGCCTAAAATTAAGCATTTGCCATGGATGTCACAGAAATGATACTGTATATATGAATTTTCCTAATAAATAAGCTAATTATCATGTATCTACATTGCATTCCCCTTTCCCCGCACACGATGCTTCACAAGGCCAGCATTATTCTTTTAGGGTTTACTTAACATACACTAACGACAGAACAGGCTAACTAATTATTTTTCTCTTTGTAGTATATATATAGTTGTAGGGCTGTCATCTTTCTTTTATCATGAAAGTAGCTAGTGCAACCATTCTTCCATTTTCATTCTTCATTGTTTATGTGAGTGATTTGACGTCGTTTGTGGCTTCATGACTCATGAGTGGTAATTTGTGATTTTTTTTTTATTACCAAATCCTACTTTCAAATATATAAAATAATATTAATACTAATGAATAATACAACTCGTCTTCCTAAACTTTGGCACGTGCAATTTGCCTTAGAAGCACGTATTACTGAGGCTTTATATTCTAATAGCTATCCTAATTGCATGCATTGGTTAAGAATAAAAGAACATAAATATAAACCGATCTAGTTGTTATTGGTGAGTTATAACTTAGCTTTAATTAATATTCATTCTTAGTTTATAATCGATGATTTTATTAGTCATAATTAATTTCCGAACTTAATGATTAATTAAATGGTCACTATAACTATCTAATTTTTAATATGTCATGACAAATGTAAATTATGAGTGTTATTAATTTGTCAATTTATAGAACACTATATTTTCTGTCACTACAAAAAATTTGTTGAATATAATGGAATTAACCAGGAGAATTATGAAAAAAATCTGCCGTTAAATTTATGATCGTCGAATTTAGTGTCAGACTCAATTCAACGGTAATTTAATCACCATCGAATTTAATCACTGTCTTTTCCAGACGCATAGCAACTCATCAATATTAATATATAGATAGTATAGAATCAGTCTCGGTGATCACTGTTCATAGCACAAGTTCAACAATATTCATCTTTAAATCTCATCAACCACGTTCGTTCATTTCCACATTTCGAACTCATAATCATTTCTCACTATACCATCAACTCAACACTCCACCAAATTACTCAAATCGATCATTCCATCCATAGAACTTTCCAAACCTAAGATTTCGTCTTCTAAACTCATACAGAAGTATCTAATCTTAAATCATCTAACACATCTTCAATAGTCTCAAGGACTAATCACTAGTTATAAGTCTTAAATAGTAGCTAAGGAAGTTTAGAAAGTTAGGAGAATCTTTAAAAATGAAGAAAACAAGTTTTCAGCAAAACAGGGGTCATGCGTACGCACGCCCCTGTCTGCGTACGCGAGGCCTCAAAACAGCACGGGAGGCTCGCGTCGCTTGCAACATGCCGCGTACGCATCCTGTAAAAATAGCATTCCCGCGTACGTACGCCAGTGTCGCGTACGCATGGGTGCTTGGCAGCAACCAATCCCTGCATTGTGTGCAACAGTCCACGTACTCATGCCTTGAAAAGCTTAAAAATTTTCAAAAGCGGCTGCCAAATTCAAATTTTCCTACCGAACTTTTAAACATGCATAACTTTCTCTTTTTTAAACATTTTTCATCCGTTCTTCGAATGACTTAAAGCACTCAAACCCAACTTTCATTTAAATAAAATTTCATAAAAAACAATGGTCTAGAGGCAAGTTATGCCTCTTCAAAGTTCATCAAAAATAAGGTTTTACAAATTTTAGCAAAGTTCTCTAGTTTTCCAAAACTTCAAAACCAAATCAAATCCAATATACTCCATTTCAATCCTACACCCTCCTATACATTACCAATTACAATTCTATCATTATTCAACCGCACATCAATATATTAATCATTTAGTCCTAAAGTCAACTACTAGTTCTACAAATTTCATTCATAAACCACCACTCTCACATTTATCAATTCCAAACCATCATAATTCATTATTTACCAATTCATCATTGTCAAAACCCTTAGTCCACATCATTTAATAACAACAATCAACATTCATCATCAATTATCAACCTCATCATCATTCATCACCAATTATCAACACATCATCAATAATCATCATAAATCATCAACAATTCAAACTTATCCTAAGGTCCATTAGCCTAAATTTCACGAAACATTATTACATATTACATAAAGAAAATCGGAACCATACCTTGGCCGATTTTTAACATGCACAAAATACCAAAAGTGACACCAACCAAGCTTTCAGAAAGTTTCCAAGTCCAACAAGCCACCAAACACAATCCAAAGCTCCAACTCCACCAAGTTAACTCCAATCAACAAGAACTTCAAGCTAATACATATAATTTACCACAAATTAATCCTAAAGTTCACAAAATCAACAATCCACAAGGCTTAAGGGCATTCTTAATTACCTTACCCACTATGAATCGGGACAAAAACCCAATAATTTTCCACTATTAGTTGGCATCTAAACAACCAAAATCACAAAATTTACTCAATATTCAAACCCCAAAATTCAAAATTTCGTGAAAGAGAAAACTGTGCAAGAAATTGAAGGTTTCTTACCACTTTGTCGATAGAAATGATGGGCTCGGCGAGAGTTTTGCGTGGTTGCAAACGGTACACAAATCAGAGGAATAGTGATCTTGTTCCTCTTTCTATGCCCAACAGCTGTGTTTGTTTGGTGAATTAGGGTAAATGAGGCTGAATAAGTTCATTAGAGAGTATTTATATGTTGGGCTAGGGTTCAACTTGGGCCCGGTCCAACCGCATAGTATTTTTGGTTTATTTGGCCCAACTTTGGGCCAAAACTATTAGAATTAGTGCCCGATTTTCAATTTTAAATAATTTTCTATGTTTTTCTACAATTTTATTTTCTCTCTCATAGTACCAGACAGACTTAAGCCGGTACTGCTAGCTAATTTACCGGTACACATTTTTTTACGCAAATTTTCGCAGAAAATTACATTTTTCCACTCGAAAAAATTCACTGAATCTAAATCTCACCTTTAAAATTTCAAATTTTATTTTATTTTATACGTTTATTTGCTTCCGATTTTTACATTCCCCCCACCAAATTAGAAATTTTGTCTTCAAAATTTAACAATTACCTGTGAATAACTCGGGATAATCCTTCCGCATCTCTGACTTCAATTCCCAAGTGTGCTCTTCAATTCCAGCTCTTCTCCAGGCTACCTTTACCAACAAAACTTCTTTTCCTTATAGCTTCTTCACACTGGTGTCATCAATCTGCACTGGTGTGACTTGAAATGTCAGGTTCTCCTTCAACTCAACCGATTCGGGCTCTAACATATGAGCCGTATCCTATGTGTACTTCCGAGGTTGTGACACATGTAATACGTCATGCAGGTTAGAAAAATGCGAAGGAAAAGCTACTTGATAAGCTACGGACCCGACTCGTCTCAAAATCTCAAAAGGTCCAATGTACCTCGAGTTTAACTTCTTTGTTTTAATCGATCTACCAATTCCAGTTGTTGGAGTAACCTTTAGAAATACATGCTCATCCTCTTCAAATTTCACTGGTTTTCTCCTCTGATCTGCATAACTCTTCTGTCAGTTTTGTGCAGTTAGGATTCTAGCTCAAATTTGCTTGATCTTCTCAATGGTCTTTGCTACCAATTCCGGTCCCAACTCACTCATTTCTCCCGCTTCATACCAACACAGTGGAGACTGGCACTTTCATCCATACAAAGCCTCAATCAAAGCAATTCCAATACTCGCATGATAGCTGGTATTGTACGCAAACTTCACCATGGCATGTAACGGTCCCAACTTCCCTGTTGATCTAACACACACGCCCTTAGCATATCCTCCAACATCTGAATAATCATTTCTAATTGTCCATCAGTTTGTGGATGATACGCCGTGTTGAGACTTAAGTCTCGTATCGAAAGCTCTTTGAAAAGCTCCCCAAAATCTTGATGTGAATCGGGGATCTCGATCCAAAACTATCGTCATTGGTACACCGTGCACCCTTACAATCTCCTTGATGTACAATCTCGTCAATTCCTCTAGTGAATAGTCCACTCGGATAGGCAGAAAGTGAGCAAACTTGGTTAAGCGATGCACGATCACCCAAACTGCATCAAATCCTGACCTAGTCCTCGGCAAACCAGTTACAAAATCCATTGCAACTCCTTCCTACTTCCATTGAGGAATCTCAAGTGGCTGTAGCATTCCCGACGGTCTCTGGTGCTCTATCTTTACCTTCTGACAAGTCAGACACTTGGATACAAGTGAAGCTACATCACTCTTTATTCTAGTCCACCAAAATATTTTCTTTAGATCATGATTCATATTCATACTTTCTGGATGAATAGAAAATCCGTTGTTATGAGCTTCTGACAACAATTTCTTGTCTCAAACTCCCAATATCTGGCTCACAGATCCTCCCCTTATACCTCTATAATCCTTCACCATCCTTAGTGAATTCTCCTCGCCTTTTTTTCCGAATTGGTTGAAACATCTTCTGAAGCTCTTGCTCATCTTTCTGGGCCCTCTGAATTTCTATCTTGAAGGTACTTGAGATGTGCAATTGGTTCAAACAGGCTCTTCCATCAACTTCTCCAATGTCTAACTTAAGCTACGCAAACTTGTTTACCAGTTCCTCCTCTTTAATCCTCATCCAAGCAATGGTCAATGACTTCCTATGGAAGGCATCTGCTACAACGTTAGCCTTCCCAGGATGATAACTTAGTTCAAAATCATAATCTTTCAATAGCTCCATCCATCTTCTTTGGTGCATATTGAGCTCTTTCTGATCAAAGATGTATTTCAGACTCTTTTGATCAGAAAAGACTCGGAATTTTACTCCATACAAATAGTACCTCCAAATCTTTAGCGCAAACACAACCGCCGCCAATTCCATGTCATGAGTTAGGTAATTCACCTTATGTGGCCTTAGCTGATACGAAGCATAAGCTACCACATTCCGGTGTTGCATTAAGACACAACCGAAGCATTTTAGCAAGGCATCACAGTAAACCTCAAACAGTTCATGTGGTTTAGGTAGAATTAAAACTGGCGCTGAAGTCAACTTCTCTTTCAAGGTTTGAAAGCTTTCTTCGCATTCTGACGTCCATACGAACGGTGTCTCTTTCCGAGTTAACTTAGTCATCGACAACGCAATTTGTGAGAATATGTGAATGAACCTTCTGTTATACCCGACTAATCCCAAGAAGCTCCTAACCTCAGTCACTGACGTCGGTATTTTCCATTCCATCACTGCTTCAACTTTCGAAGGATCTACTACTAACCCTCCTTTACTCATCACGTGACCTAAGAACTTCACTTCTTCCTTCCAGAACTCACACTTCAACAACTTTGCATACAACTTTTGCTCCTTCAGAATTTGCAACACAATCCTCAGATGCTCTTTATGCACTTCCACCGTCTTTGAATAAACCAAGATGTTATCTATGAACACTACCACAAAATTATCCAAAAAAGGACGAAATATTCTGTTCATGTAATCCATGAACACCGTAGGCGAATTCGTCAACCCAAAGGACATCATCGCGTATTCACAGAGATCATAACATGTTCTAAATGTAGTTTTCAGAATATCATCCTCCTTCACCCTAATCTGATGGTAACCTGACCTCAAATCAATCTTCGAGTACACCCCAGCTCCTTGCAACTGATCCATTAAATTATCGATCCTTGGCAATGGGTACTTGTTCTTCACTGTCACTTTGTTTAGCTGTCGGTAGTCAACACAGAGTCACATTCCTCCATCTTTCTTTTTAACCAATAAAATTAGTGCTCCCTACGGAGATACACTCGGTCGAATGAACCTCTTATTTAGAAGCTCATTGGTGCACGAAATTACAATCACACTTTTGCAACTCCGTACAACTAACCAGCAAGTGCACTGGGTCGTCCAAGTAATACCTTACGTGAGTAAGGGTTGATCCCACGGAGATTGTCGGCTTGAAGCAAGCTATGGTTACAAAATAATTAATCTGTTTTAAAATTCAAAATTCATGTACTTCTTTTTCTTTTTGCAATTAAAACACTTTTTATTTAAGAAAGGTGATGGATTCATATTCACAGCTTTAAGGCATAGACACTAGTGATCATGTAATAAAGACACAAACATAAATAAACATAAAGCATAAAAATTCAAAAAACAGAGAATAAAGAACAAGGAAATTAAAGAACGGGTCCACCTTAGTGATGGCGGCTAGTTCTTCCTCTTGAAGATCTGATGGAGTGCTTGAGCTCCTCAATGTCTCTTCCTTGCCTTTGTTGCTTCTCTCATGGCATTTTGGTCCTCTCTAATTTCATGGAGGATAGTAGAATGCTCTTGTTGAGGTCCATGAGTGGGCTCTCTTGTTTGCTCCATCCTTTTCTTAGTGATGGGCTTTTGAGATGAATCTCTCCATCTCCCATGACTCGGAGGTGGAAGCTTTTGCCTTCCCTTTCCTCTTTCTAGAGGTTTCTCCAGCCTTAGGTGCCATAAATAGTTATGGAAACACAAAAAGTAATGCTTTTTTCACACCAAACTTAGAAGGTTTGCTCGTCCTCGAGCAAAAGAAGAAAGAAGGAAAGAGAAGAAGATAGAGAGAGGTGAGGTAGGTGGGGATCCTGTGGGGTCCACAGATCCTGAGGTGTCAAGGATTTCTCATCCCTGCACCAATTAGGCTTGCAAAACGCCCCTTGCTGCCAATCCTGGCGTTAAACACCAGGTTGCTGCCCATTTCTGGCGTTTAACGCCAGCTTCTTGCCCTTTTCTGGCGTTAAACGCTAGCTCTGTGCCCCTTTCTGGCGTTAAACGCCCAGAATGGTGCCAGACTGGGCGTTTAACGCCCATTTTGCTACCCTTACTGGCGTTTAAACGCCAAACTTCTCCTCCAGGGTGTGCTGTTTTCAATACTATTTTTCATTCTGTTTTTGCTTTTTCAGTTATTTTTGTGACTTCAAAAGATCATCAACCTACAAAAAACATAAAACAACAATAGAAAATAAATAGATATAATAAAATTGGGTTGCCTCCCAACAAGCGCTTCTTTATTGTCTTTAGCTGGACTTTGACTTAGTTTTATTCTAGTCTCAGTTTCGAGCATTCTTGCTCAAAATTGTTTTCAAGATAGTGTTTGATTCTCTGTCCATTAACAATGAACTTTTTGTCAGAGTTAATATCCTGAAGCTCAACATATCCATATGG
The DNA here is from genome assembly GCF_000816755.2 of Arachis ipaensis. Taxonomy (NCBI): domain Eukaryota; kingdom Viridiplantae; phylum Streptophyta; class Magnoliopsida; order Fabales; family Fabaceae; genus Arachis; species Arachis ipaensis. Next base: position 70,700,277 of record NC_029791.2, on the reverse strand, counting down.
TGACACACTTGTAATCACATATGGTCTCCTCCACCGGGATTTCAATTTCCCGGGGAATAGTCTGAGCCTAGAGTTAAAGAGCAGAACCTTCTATCCTGGTTCAAAGACTCTAGATGATAGCTTCTTGTCATGCCACCTTTTTGCTTTTTCCTTATAAATTTTTGAATTTTCAAAAGCATTGAGTCTGAATTCCTCTAGCTCATTTAGCTGGAGCAATCTTTTCTCTCCAGCTAACTTAGCATCCAGGTTTAGGAATCTGGTTGCCTAGTAGGCCTTATGTTCCAGTTCCACAGGCAGATGACAGGCCTTGCCATACACAAGCTGGTATGGAGAGGTTCCTATAGGAGTCTTGAATGCTGTTCTGTATGCCCACAGAGCATCATCCAAGCTTTTTGCCCAATCCTTTCTACGGGCAATTACAGTCCGTTCTAGGATTCTTTTTAGTTCTCTATTAGAGACTTCAGCCTGCCCATTTGTCTGTGGGTGATATGGAGTTGCTACTTTGTGGCTAATTTCATATCGTACCATAGCAGAGTATAGCTGTTTATTGCAGAAATGAGTGCCCCCGTCATTGATTAGTACTCTGGGGACGCCAAATCTGCTGAAGATATTTTTCTGGAGGAATTTCAGTACGGTCTTAGTATCATTAGTGGGAGTGGCAATTGCTTCTACCCATTTAGATACATAGTCTACTGCCACCAGAATGTAAGTGTTTGAGTATGATGGTGGGAAGGGACCCATGAAGTCAATACCCCATACATCAAACAACTCAATCTCTAAGATATCTTGTTGAGGCATGGCATAACCATGAGGCAAGTTGCCAGCTCTTTGGCAACTATCATAGTTACGCACAAACTCTCGGGCATCTCTATAGAGAGTAGGCCAGTAGAAGCCACATTGGAGGACCTTAGTGGCTGTTTGCTCACCTCCGAAATGTCATCCATACTGTGATCCATGGCAGTGCCACAGGATCTTCTGTGCTTCTTCTCTGGGTATGCATCTGTGGATCATTCCGTCTGTACATCTCTTAAAGAGATATGGTTCATCCCATAAGTAGTACTTTGCATCTGAAATTAGTTTTTTCGTCTGCACCTTACTGTACTCTTTGGGTATGAACCTCACAGCTTTATAATTCGCAAAGTCTGCAAACCATGGTGCTTCCTGAATGCCAAAAAGTTGCTCATCTGGAAAGGTTTCAGAGATCTCAGTAGGAGGGAGGGACGCCCTTACTACTGGTTCTATCTGGGACAGGTGATCAGCTACCTGGTTCTCTGTCCCTTTTCTGTCTCTTATTTCTATATCAAACTCTTGCAGAAGCAACACCCATCTTATGAGCCTAGGTTTTGAATCCTACTTTGTGAGTAGGTATTTAAGAGCAGCATGGTCAGTATACACAATCACTTTTGAACCTACTAAATAGGATCTAAACTTGTCAATGGCATAAACCACTGCAGGTAACTCTTTTTCTGTGGTTGTGTAATTCTTCTGTGCATCATTTAAAACACGGCTAGCATAGTAAATGACGTACAGAAACTTGTTATGCCTCTGTCCCAACACTGCACCAATGGCATGGTCACTGGCATCACACATTAGTTCAAATGGCAATGTCCAGTTTAGTGCAGAGATGACTATTTTCGAAAAATCCTTTAGCAGATTGCTCAGAGGTTTTGCTATTTTTAAAAAATCCTTTATAAACCTCCTATAGAATCCTGCGTACCCTAGAAAGCTTCTGATTGCTTTTACATTGGCAGGTGGTGGTAATTTTTCAATTACCTCTACCTTAGCTTGATCCACCTTTATTCCCTTGTTTGAAATTTTATGCCCAAGGACAATTCCTTCAGTCACCATAAAGTGACATTTTTCCCAGTTTAAAACTAGGTTGGTCTCATTGCATCTTTTCAGAACAAGTGCTAAATGGTCAAGACAGAAGTTAAATGGTCTCCAAATACTGAGAAGTCATCCATGATGACTTCCAGAAATTTTTCCACCATATCAGAGAAAATAGAAAGCATGCACCTCTGAAATTCAAATGGTCATCTTTTTCTCTTAATTTTCGAAACTTTTATTTTATTTTTCATTTATTTTGTTTTATTTTTTCGGTTACTTTTAATTAAATAAAAAAAATTCATATCAATTCCCTTTTCTCCATCATGGACATAAGTGGAAGTGAACAGTCCAGAAGGACTCTAGGGTCATATGCTAACCCCATTACAGCTGCATATGGGAGTAGCATCTGTATACCTCCCATTAAAGTAAGCAGTTTTTGAGCTAAATCCTCAGCTCTTTATCATGGTGCAGCAAAATAGCCAGTATTTTGGTCTTCCACAGGAAGAACCTACCGAGTTTCTGGCACAGTTCTTACAAATTGCTGACACAGTACGTGATAAAGAAGTGGATCAGGATGTCTACAGATTATTATTGTTTCCATTTGCTGTAAAAGATCAAGCTAAGAGGTGGTTAAATAACCAACCCACAGCAAGCATAAAAACATGGAGACAGTTATCAGACAAATTCCTGAATCAATTTTACCCTCCAGAAAGGATGACACAGCTAAGGCTGGACATCCAAGGCTTTAGACAAGAGGATAATGAATCCCTTTATAATGCCTGGGAGAGGTACAGAGGGATGCTGAGAAAATGCCCCTCTGAAATATTTTCAGAGTGGGTACAGTTAGACATCTTCTACTATGGGCTTACAGAAAAAGCTCAGATGTCTCTAGACCACTCAGCTGGTGGATCTATACACATGAGAAAGACGATTGAAGAGGCTCAAGAACTTATAGATACGATTGCTAGAAATCAACACTTGTACTCTAGCAGTGAGTCCTCCATAAAGGAAGAAGCTAGGGCAGTAACAACTGATCCTAATCCTCAAGAACAGATTATTGAGCTCAATCAACAATTACTCCTTATGACAAACCAATTAGCAGAATTTAAAGAGATGCTCCAAGACACTAAAAATGCTAACAAGAATATGGAAGTACAATTGAATCAGACAAGACAGCAGCTATCTAAACAGATAACAGAAGAATGCTAATCTGTCCAATTAAGGAGCAGGACGACATTGAATAAATCAGCTCAAAGTAGCAGAAAGCCAAGAAAGGAACAACTGATAGAGGATGAACAAACCACTATCCAAAATCCCTCTGAGGACAGCAAGAGCCCAGAGAGGAATAATTCTGGCGTTCAAATGCCAGAAAAGGGTGAAAGATTGGCGTTAAACGCCCAGTGGATGTCTACTTCTGGCGTTCAAACGCCAGAAAAGGGAGAAACGTTGGCGTTGAACGCCCATTCCTTGCCCAGTTCTGGCGTTCAAACACCAGAAAAGGGTGGGAAGCTGGCGTTAAACGCCCATGCTGCACGCAATCCTGGCGTTCAAACGCCAAAGAGGGATCAGACACCTGGAAGTGCTAATAGTAACCCCTCTAAGAAGGCTTCTCCAACCACCTCTGTAGGGAATAAACCTGTAGCAACTAAGGTTGAAGAATATAAAGCCAAGATACCTTATCCTCAGAAACTCTGCCAGGCGGAGCAGGATAAACAATTTGCCCACTTTGCAGACTATCTCAGGACTCTTGAGATAAAGATCCCATTTGCAGAGGCACTTGAGCAAATACCCTCTTATGCTAAGTTCATGAAAGAGATCTTAAGTCATAAGAAGGATTGGAGAGAAACTGAAAAGGTGTTTCTCACTGAAGAATGCAGTGCAGTCATTCTGAAAAGCTTACCAGAGAAGCTCCAAGATCCATGAAGCTTTATGATACCGTGCACATTAGAGGGTACTTGTACCAAGACAGCTCTATGTGACCTTGGAGCAAGTATCAACCTAATATCTGCATCCACCATCAGAAAGCTTTGCTTGACTGAAGAGGTCAAACCAACCCGGATATGTCTTCAACTTGCTGATGGCTCCATTAAATACCCATCAGGCATAATTGAGGACATGATTGTTAAGGTTGGACCATTTTCCTTTCCCACTGACTTTGTAGTGTTGGAAATGGAGGAGCACAAGAGTGCAACTCTAATTCTAGGAAGACCTTTCCTAGCAACTGGACGAACTCTCATTATTGTCCAAAAAGGGGAAGTGACCCTGAGAGTCAATGAGAATGAGTTCAAGTTAAATGTTGTCAAAGCTATGCAGCATCCAGATAAATCAAATGACTGCATGAGCGTTGATATTATTGACTCCTTGGTGGAAGAGATCAATATGACTGATAGTCTCGAATCAGAGCTAGATGACATCTTTAAAGATGTTCGGCCTGATCTGGAGGAACCAGAGGAAATAAAAGAACCTCTGAAAATTTCTCTAGAAGAGGATAAGCCTCCTAAACCCGAGCTCAAACCACTACCACCATCCCTGAAATATGCATTTCTGGGAGAAGGTGACACTTTTTCGGTGATCATAAGCTCTGCTTTGAATCTACAGGAAGAGAAAGCACTAATTCAGGTGCTAAGGACACACAAGTCAGCTCTTGGGTGGTCCATAAGTGATCTTAAGGGCATTAGCCCAGCAAGATGCATGCACAAGATCCTATTGGAGGATGATGCTAAGCCAATGGTTCAACCACAGAGGCGGCTAAATCCAGCCATGAAGGAAGTGGTGCAGAAAGAGGTCACTAAGTTACTAGAGGCTGGGATTATTTATCCTATTTCTGATAGCCCCTGGGTGAGCCCTGTCCATGTTATCCCTAAGAAGGGAGGAATGACAGTGGTTCATAATGAAAAGAATGAACTGGTTCCTACAAGAACAGTTAAAGGGTGGCGTATGTGTATTGACTATAGAAGGCTCAATACAGCCACCAGAAAGGATCATTTTCCTTTACCATTTATAGACCAGATGCTAGAGAGACTAGCAGGTCATGAATATTACTGCTTTTTAGATGGCTATTCAGGATACAACCAAATTGTAGTAGATCCTCAGGACCAAGAGAAAACAATATTCACATGTCCTTCTGGAGTATTTGCCTACAGAAGGATGCCCTTTGGTCTATGCAATGCACCTACAACCTTTCAGAGGTGCATGCTCTCTATCTTCTCTGATATGGTAGAGAAATTTCTGGAAGTCTTCATGGATGACTTTTCAGTATTTGGAGACCCATTCAGCTCCTGTCTTGACCATTTAGCACTTGTTCTGAAAAGATGCCAAGAGACCAACCTAGTTTTAAACTGGGAAAAATATCACTTTATGGTGATTAAAGGAATTGTCCTGGGGCATAAAATTTCAAACAAGGGAATAGAAGTGGATCAAGCTAAAGTGGAAGTAATTGAAAAATTACCACCACCTGCCAATGTTAAGGCAATCAGAAGCTTTCTAGGGCATGCAGGATTCCATATCACCCACAGATAAATGGGTAGGCTGAAGTCTCTAATAGAGAACTAAAAAGAATCCTGGAACGGAGTGTAATTGCCTGTACAAAGGATTGGGCAAAAAGCTTGGATGATGCTCTGTGGGCATACAGAACAGCATTCAAGACTCCTATAGGAACCTCTCCATACCAGCTTGTGTATGGCAAGGCCTGTCATCTGCCCGTGGAACTAGAACATAAGGCCTATTGGGCAACCAGATTCCTAAACCTGGACACCAAGTTAGTTGGAGAGAAAAGATTGCTCCAGTTGAATGAGCTAGAGGAATTCAGACTCAATGCTTTTGAAAATGCTAAAATTTATAAGGAGAAAGCAAAAAATGGCATGACAAGAAACTGTCATCTAGAGTCTTTGAACCAGGACAGAAGGTTCTGCTCTTTAACTCTAGGCTCAGACTATTCCCTGGGAAATTGAAATCCCGGTAGAGGGGACCATATGTGATTACAAGTGTGTCACCATATGGATATGTTGAGCTTCAGGATATTGACTCTGGCAAAAAGTTTATTGTTAATGGACAGAGAATCAAACACTATCTTGAAAGCAATTTTGAGCAAGAATGCTCAAAACTGAGACTAGAATAAAACTCAATCAAGGTCCAACTAAAGACAATAAAGAAGCGCTTGTTGGGAGGCAACCCAATTTTATTATATGTATTTATTTTCTATTGTTATTTTATGTTTCCTGCAGGTTGATGATCATGTGAAGTCACAAAAACAACTAAAAAAGCAAAAACAGAATGAAAAACAGTATTAAAAATAGCACACCCTGGAGGAGAAGCTTACTGGCGTTTAAACGCCAGTAAGGGTAGCAGAATGGGCGTTAAACGCCCAGTCTGGCACCATTCTGGGCGTTTAACGCCAGAAAGAGGCACAAAGCTGGCATTTAACGCCAGAAAAAGGCAAGAAGCTGGCGTTAAACGCCAGAAATGGGCAGCAACCTGGTGTTTAACGCCAGGATTGGCAGCAAAGGGCATTTTGCAAGCCTAATTGGTGCAGGGATGAGAAATCCTTGACACCTCAGGATCTGTGGACCCCACAGGATCCCCACCAACCTCAACTTACTCCTTCATCTTCACACATCTTAAACACTACTTCACTCCCTTCGCCGAAACACTACCCCCCTTCATCTCCCTATTTCTTCTCCCTCTACTCTCTTCTTTCTTTTTTTTGCTCGGGTACGAGCAAACCTTCTAATTTTGGTGTGGTAAAAGCTAAAGCTTTTTGTTTTTCCATAACCATTTATGGCACCAAAGGCCGGAGAAACCTCTAGAAAGAGGAAAGGGAAGGCAAAAGCTTCCACCTCCGAGTCATGGGAGATGGAAAAATTCATCTCAAGGGTGCATCAAGACCACTTCTATGAAGTTGTGGCCAAGAAGAAGGTGATCCCCGAGGTCACTTTTAAGATATCCTCATTGATGAGGACAAGCCCATCACTAAGAAAAGGATGGAGCAAACAAGAGATCCCACTCATGGACAAGAGCATGAGGGAATTCCTCATCATGAAATCCCTGAGATGCCTCAAGGAATGCATTTTCCTCCACAATATTATTGGGAGAAAATTAACACCTCCCTAGGAGAATTAAGTTCCAATATGGGACAACTAAGGGTGGAACACCAAGAGCATTCCATCCTCCTTCATGAAATTAGAGAAGATCAAAGAATCATGAGAGAGGAGCAACAAAGGAATGGAAGAGATATTGAGGAGCTCAAGCACTCCATAAGATCTTCAAGAGGAAGAACAAGCCGCCATTACTAAGGTGGACCCGTTCTTTAATTTCTTTGTTCTTTATTTTTTGTGTTTCAAATTTTTATGCTTTATGTTTATCTATGTTTGTGTTTTTATTACATGATCATTAGTATCTTAGTGTCTATGCCTTAAAGCTATGAATCCATCACCTTTCTTAAATAAAAAGTGTTTTTAATTGAAAAAGAAAAAGAAGTGCATGAATTTTGAATTTTAAAACAGCTTAATTATTTTGATGTGGTGGCAATACTTTTATTTTTCTGAATGAATGCTTGAACAGTGCATATTTTTGAATTTGTTGTTTATGAATGTTAAAATTGTTGGCTATTGAAAGAATGATGGAAAAGGAGAAATGTTATTGATAATCTGAAAAATCATAAAAATGATTCTTGAAGCAAGAAAAAGCAGTGAAAAGCTTGCAGTAAAAAAAATAAAGAAAAAAAAAGAAAAAAAAGCAAGCAGAAAAAGCCAATAGCCTTTTAAACCAAAAGGCAAGGGTAAAATAAAAAGGATCCAAGGCTTTGAGCATCAGTGGATAGGAGGGCCCACTGGAATAAAATCCTGGCCTAAGCGGCTAAACCAAGCAGTCCCTAACCATGTGCTTGTGGCATGAAGGTGTCAAGTGAAAACTTGAGACTGAGCGGTTAAAGTTGTGGTCCAAAGCAAAAAGAGTGTGCTTAAGAGCTCTGGACACCTCTAATTGGGGACTCTAGCAAAGCTGAGTCACAATCTGAAAAGGTTCACCCAGTTATGTGTATGTGGCATTTATGTATCCGGTGGTAATACTGGAAAATAAAATGCTTAGGGTCACGGCCAAGACTCATAAAGTAGCTGTGTTCAAGAATCAACACACTGAACTAGGAGAATTAATAACACTATCTGAATTCTGAGTTCTTATAGACGCCAATCATTCTGAACTTCAAAGGATAAAGTGAGATGCCAAAATTGTTCAGAAGCAAAAAGCTAATAGCCCCGCTCATCTAATTAAGACTGATCTTCATAGATATTTTTGGAATTCATTGTATATTCTATTCTTTTTATCCTATTTGATTTTCAATTTCTTGGGGACAAGCAACAATTTAAGTTTGGTGTTGTGATGAGCGGATAATTTATACGCTTTTTGACATTATTTTTAGTATATTTTATTATGTTTTTATTAGTTTTTATTAAAAAATCACATTTCTGAACTTTACTATGAGTTTTGTGTGTTTTTCTGTGATTTCAGGTATTTTCTGGCTGAAATTGAGGGACCTGAGCAAAAATCTGATTCAGAGGTTGAAAAAGGACTACAGATGTTGTTGGATTCTGACCTCCCTGCACTCGAAGTAGATTTTCTAGAGCTACAAAAGCCCAATTAGTGCGCTCTCAATTGCGTTGGAAAGTAGACATCCTGGGCTTTCCAGCAATATATAATAGTCCATACTTTGCTCGAGATTTGATGGCCCAAACCGGCGTTCCATGTCAGCATAGAAATTCTGGCGTCAAAACGCCAGAACTGGCATGAAAGCTGGAGTTAAACGCCCAAACTGACACAAAAGCTGGCGTTTAACTCCAAGAAAGGTCTCTACACGTGAAAGCTTCAATGCTCAGCCCAAGCACACACCAAGTGGGCCCCGAAAGTGGATTTCTACACTAACTATTCTAGTTTACTCATTTTCTGTAACCCTAGGTCACTAGTTTATTATAAAAACTACTTTTAGTGATTCATCTTGTACCTCATGACACTCTACACATTTCATATTGTATCTTCTATAGCATGAGTCTCTGAACCCCATTGTTGGGGGTGAGGAGCTCTGCTGTGTTTCGATGAATTAATGCCATTACTACTGTTTTCCATTCTATCATGCTTGCTTCTATTCTAAGATATTCATTCGCACTTCAACCTGATGAATGTGTTGATCCATGACACTCATCATCATTCTCACCTATGAACGCGTGCCTGACAACCACTTCCGTTCTACATGCAATCAAGCTTGAATGTGTATCTCTTGGGTTTCTAATCTAAGATTAGAACCTTCGTGGTATAGGCTAGAATTATTGGCGGCCATTCCTGAGGTCCGGAAAGTCTAAACCTTGTCTGTGGTATTCCGAGTAGGATCTGGGAAGGGATGACTGTTACGAGCTTCAAACTCGCGAGTGTTGGGCATGTGGCAGATGCAAAAGGATCAATGGATCCTATTCCAACATGATCGAGAACCGACAGATGATTAGCCGTGTGGTGACAGCACACTTGGAACATTTTCACTTAGAGGACGGGAAGTAGCCATTGACAACGGTGATACCTGATGTGTATTTTTTGGAAAACGAATTCCAACATCCAAATCTAATCGGTAAGTGTACTGGGTCGCATCAAGTAGTAAAACTCACTTAGAGTGAGGTCGATCCCACAGGGATTGATGGATCAAGCAACTTTAGTGGGTGATTAGTTTAGTGAAGCTAACATTGAGGTGAAATTGGGTGAAATATAGCCAACAGAAAGTAAACAGCAAGGAAAATTAAAGTGCATAAAGTAAAGTGACTGAAACTTAAAGAACAATGAATGTAAATTGGCAAAATCTTAAATGACAAGAGAAGTAAATTGCATCAATTGTAAAAGGGGGCTGGGTGCAGGAAAATTAAATGAAAGCAGTAAATTAGAACTCAGATCAATTGCAGAAAATTTAACTTGCAGGAAAAATAAATTGGAAGCAATGCAACAGAAAGTAAAAATTGCAGAGAAGGAAATTGTAGCAGAAAGGTAAATCAGCAAGAAAGCTCAATTCAATTATGAAACATAAAAAAAAACAAGTAAAGATCTCAGGAGATCAAAGAGACTAGAAAACAAGTCTAAATCTCAATTCCTTCCTTGATCCAACAGAGAACAAATTACAGATGAAAGAAAGATGAAGGTAGTAAATGAAAGCTCAAATTCAATTCTCAATTCTCTAAGATTATGCAGAAGAACAAAGAGATTTTAGACCAAGTGAAACAGAATTCCTTCAACTCTTGATCCAAAATTCAAAACAAAGAGAAAAACTAAAGAGCGAATTCTCTATTCCTAGTGCTCCCTAGTGGAGCCAGCCTCCTTACAAAGATGATAAGGATGCCTTATATAGGCTTTTCCAAATGAAAATGAAAATGAAATTGAAATTAAAAATAAATTACAATTGAATGAAATTCCTAATCTAGCTTCTCTGTGTGCCTTTGAGTGATGGTAATGGGCTTAGCTTGCTTTTAATTTGAGGAAGAATGGATCTGGATGGCCTTGATGGAATTGGGATCATTCACGTTTGAGTCAATGTTTGAGGCAAACGTTGACTCAAACGTCTTGTAATGGCATGATGTAGAATGGGGGTTTGCTGTCACTCACGTTTGAGTTCACGTTTGAGGTCAAACGTGAGCTCAAACGTTAAGTCCTCCTGGGTGTGTTTTTGAAGTTCAAGTCTTGGGACGCTTCTTTGTCCTCTTGTCAACGTTATCAATTTCATGCCCACTATAGACTATTATATATGGTTGGAAAGCTCTGAATGTCGGCTTTCCAACGCAACTAGAATCACCTCAATTGAACATCTACAACTCAAGTTATGCTCCTTTGAAGAGGACAGGGTCGCTGGCTTTGGTATGCAACGTTTGAGTCCACGTTTGAGGCAAACGTTTGGACAGGTTCTGGAGGCTCAAATGCATTCTCCACCCCATACTACTATATATTGTTGGAAAGCTTTGAATGTCTATTTTCCAATGCCGTTGGAAGCGCATCAATTGGAGCTCCACAGCTCGAGTTATACTCCGTCGAAGGTGCAGAGGTCAGTTGGCCTCACTGCAGGTTGCCACCATGTTCGTTTTTGCACATTTTGGGGCAGTTTTCTCCCTCAATTTTAGTGTCCACCATGCAGTGCCATATATGCTTGGAAAGTTCTTGATTCCTACTTTCCATTGATTTTTGAATCACCTCATTTGAAGCTCTGTAGCTCAAGTTATTCTTGTTGGAAGTATACCCCTTCAGGCTGTTGTGGCGCAACATTTCCCAAGGTATTCCTTAGCCAACGTTTGACCTCACGTTTGAGGCAAACGTTGGCGCAAACGTTGAGCTCCTGGGTGGCTGTGCTGATGAAGCTTCCTTGATTTGGTCATGGGCCACGCTTTTAAAAGCGTGGCCTAAGGCTCCAAAGTGTGCTCCAACTTCAAAGTGTGCCCCAAAGCTCTTTTTTTCTCCTTTTTAGCTTATTTTGTGCTTCTTTGCTTCTTTTTCTTCTTATTTCCTACAGAGTTTATCGAATCAAAAGATCAAAGAAATTTACCATTTAAGCACCAAAGAATGCAATATTTAAGCACTAATCATTAATTTCTTGTATGAAAAAGCATAGAAAAACATGACATGATGACATGTCATCAATACCCAATATAAAGCTTGCCATGGAAGGAGCCTTGCGTGTGTGAAGAAAAAGATAGTAGAAAAGTAGAGATTCAGGGGACAGAGCATCTCCAAAACCTCAACCTATTCTCCATTACTGCATAACAAGTAATTATTTCATGTTCTTCTACTTTTTACAATTAAATCTGAGAATTATTGATATCCTGACTAAGAGTTACAAGATAACCATAGCTTGCTTCAAGCTGACAATCTCCATGGGATCGACCCTTACTCACGTAAGGTATTACTTGGACGACTCAGTGCACTTGCTGGTTAGTTGTGCGGAATTACAAAAGTGTGATTGTGATTTCATGCACCAAGGTATAGTTACTAAACCAAGCAATCAACCTTTCTTACAAATGTTTTGGTTGTCACAAGTAACAAACCCCTTTAAAATTGATAACCGAGTATTTAAACCTCGGGTTGTCTTCTCAAGGAACTGCAGGGAAGTATGTTCTTATTACTGGTTGTGAAGATTGTAAATTGGGGTTTTGAAGATGAGGAACAAGTAATTTAAATGGCAAGTAAAATAAATAAATAACTGTAAAACAAACTTTTGGCAACTTATGAGGAATTAGAAGTCCTATCCTAGTTATCCTTATCAATGATGATGAAAATTGAATCTTAATTCCACTTAGTTATCCTTTCCTTAAAGTAAAGAAAAGTCAAGTGACTAATTAGTTTAATCTTCAAATCCTAGTTAATCCCTAAGGAAAGATTGAGATTATTAAAGTTCAATTCAATTAGCAAAGATAACGATTATCGATCACGTTGAGTTTGATAACTCCTGAGTTACTGATTTCTCAACCAAGACCAAAAAGAAAAAAGTAAATCTACTGGAATAAAAATACCTTCAGATGGGACGTAACAGTAACATAAATTAAAGAGAGCAATCAAATGTCTGAAATACCTCAAAATATATTAAATAGAAAATCAATCTAAACATAAAGAGTCATAAACAAAATTGAGAAAATAAATAAAAAGAACATTAAACCTGGAAATTGAGAAGAGATAATCCTAAATCCTTTAAGAGGAATCCTAATCCTAAATCCTAAGAGAGAGGAGAGAACCTCTCCCTCTAAAAACTACATCTAAATTATGAGAAGTGAATTATGAGAGCTTGATTATGAATGGATGCATTCCCCCACTTTATAGCCTCTAATCTGTGTGTTTTGGGCTGAAAACTGGGTCAAAAACAGCCCAGAAATCACTCCCAGTGATTTCTGTTACGTTCAGGTCGCGGGAAGGTGACGTGGAGGCGTCGTCCACGCGGTGGCGTGGATTGAAGTTCGCAGATGCGACGGGGGCGCGTCATTCACGCGTTCGCATCTCCTAACTTCTGGGCAGCTATGGCAAATTATATATCAAATCGAAGCTCCGGACGTTAGCTTTCCAATGCAACTGGAACCGCATCATTTGGACCTCTGTAGCTAAAGTTATAGCCGTTTGAGTGCGAAGAGGTCAGGCTGGACAGCTTAGCAATTTCTCCAACTTCTTGTATTCCTTCCACTTTTGCATGCTTCCTTTCCATCCTCTGAGCCATTCCTACCCTGTAATCTCTGAAATCACTTAACACACATATCAATGCATCTAATGGTAATAAGAGAGGATTAATCATAGGGAACTTAAGGCCAAAGAAGCATATTTTCAATCAAAGCACATAATTAGGAAGGCATATGTAAAACCATGCAAATAGTATGAATAAGTGGGTAAAGAGTTGATAAAAACCACTCAATTGAGCACAAGACAAACCATGAAATAGTGGTTTATCACCCCTGCTACTGGTTCTATCCGGGACAGGTGATCTGCAACCTGGTTCTCTGTCCCTTTTCTGTCTCTTATTTCTATATCAAACTCTTGCAGAAGCAACACCCATCTTATGAGCCTGGGTTTTGAATCCTACTTTGTGAGTAGGAATTTAAGAGCAGCATGGTCAGTATACACAATCACTTTTGAACCTACTAAATAGGATCTAAACTTGTCAATGGCATAAACCACTGCAAGTAACTCTTTTTCTGTGGTTGTGTAATTCTTCTGTACATCATTTAAAACACGGCTAGCATAGTAAATGACGTGCAGAAGCTTGTTATGCCTCTATCCCAACACTGCACCAATGGCATGGTCACTGGCATCACACATTAGTTCAAATGGTAATGTCCAGTTTGGTGCAGAGATGACTGGTGCTGTGACCAGCTTAGCTTTCAGGGTCTCAAACGCCTGCAGACACTCTGTGTCAAACACAAATGGCATGTCAGCAGCTAGCAGATTGCTCAGAGGTTTTGCTATTTTTCGAAAAATCCTTTATAAACCTCCTATAGAATCCTGCATGCCCTAGAAAGCTTCTGATTGCTTTTACATTGGCAAGTGGTGGTAATTTTTCAGTTACCTCTACCTTAGCTTGATCCATCTCTATTCCCTTGTTTGAAATTTTATGCCCAAGGACAATTCCTTCAGTCACCATAAAGTGACATTTTTCCCAGTTTAAAACTAGGTTGGTCTCTTGGCATCTTTTCAGAACAAGTGCTAAATGGTCAAGACAGGAGCTGAATGAGTCTCTAAATACTGAGAAGTCATCCATGAAGATTTCCAGAAAATTTTCCACCATATTAGAGAAAATAGAAAGCATGCACCTCTGAAAGGTTGCAGGTGCATTGCACAGACCAAAAGGCATCCTTCTGCAGGCAAATACTCCAGAAGGACATGTGAATGCTGTTTTCTCTTGATCCTGAGGATCTACTACAATTTGGTTGTAGCCTGAATAGCCATCCAAAAAGTAGTAATAGTCATGACCTGCTAGTCTTTCTAGCATATGGTCTATGAATGGTAAAGGAAAATGATACTTTCTAGTGGCTGTATTGAGCCTTCTGTAGTCAATACACATACGCCACCCTGTAACTGTTCTTGTAGAAACCAGTTCATTCTTTTCATTGTGAACCACTGTCATGCCTCCCTTTTGGGTACAACTTGGACATGGCTTACCCAGGGGCTATCAGAAATAGGATAAATAATCCCAGCCTCTAGTAACTTAGTGACCTCTTTCTGCACCACCTCCTTCATGGCTAGATTTAGCCGCCTCTGTGGTTGAACCACTGGCTTAGCATCATCCTCCAATAGGATCTTGTGCATGCATCTTGCTAGGCTAATGCCCTTAAGATCACTTATGGACCACCCAAGAGCTGTCTTGTGTGTCCTTAGCACTTGAATGAGTGCTTTCTCTTCCTGTGAATTTAAAGCAGAGCTTATGATCACTGGAAAAGTGTCACCTTCTCCCAGAAATGCATATTTCAGGGATGGTGGTAATGGTTTGAGCTCAAGTTTAGGAGGCTTATCCTCTTCCTGAGGAATTTTCAGAGGTTCTTTTATCTCCTCTGATTCCTCCAGATCAGGCTGAACATCTTTAAAGATGTCCTCTAGCTCTGATTCGAAACTTTTAGTCATATTGATCTCTTCCACCAAAGAGTCAATAATATCAGTGCTCATGCAGTCATTTGATGTGTTTGGATGCTGCATAGCTTTGACAGCATTTAACTTGAACTCATCCTCATTGACTCTCAGGGTCACTTTCCCCTTTTGTACATCAATAAGAGTTCGTCTAGTTGCTAGGAAAGGTCTTCCTAGATTGAGAGTTGCACTCTTGCGTTCCTCCATTTCTAGCACTACAAAGTCAGTGGGAAAGGCAAATGGCCCAACCTTGACAATCATGTCCTCAATTATGCCTGATGGATATTTAATGGAGCCATCAGCAAGTTGAAGAGATATCCGGGTTGGTTTGACTTCTTCAGTCAAGCCAAGCTTTCTAATAGTGGATGCCGGTATTAGGTTGATACTTGCTCCAAGGTTACATAGAGCTGTCTTGGTACAAGCACCCTCTAATGTGCATGGTATCATAAAGCTTCCTTGATCTTGTAGCTTCTCTGGTAAGCTTTTCAGAATGACTGCACTGCATTCTTCAGTGAGAAACACCTTTTCAGTTTCTCTCCAATCCTTCTTATGACTTAAGATCTCTTTCATGAACTTAGCATAAGAGGGTATTTGCTCAAGTGCCTCTGCAAATGGGATCTTTATCTCAAGAGTCCTGAGATAGTCTGCAAAGCGGGCAAATTGTTTATCCTGCTCCGCTTGGCTGAGTTTCTGAGGATAAGGCATCTTGGCTTTATATTCTTCAACCTTAGTTGCTGCAGGTTTATTCCCTACAGAGGTGGTTGGAGAAGCCTTTTTAGAGGGGTTATGATCAGCACTTGTGGGTGTCTGATCCCTTATTGACGTTTGAACGCCAGGATAGGGTGCTGGATGGGCGTTTAACGCCAGCTTCCCACCCTTTTCTGGCATTTGAACGCCAGAACTGGGCAGGGAATGGGCGTTTAACGCCAACTTTTCTCCTTTTTCTGGCGTTTGAACACCAGAAGTGGGCATCCACTAGGCGTTTAACGCCAATCTTTCACTCTTTTCTGGCGTTTGAATGCCATATTTATTCCTCTCTGGGCTCTTGCTGTCCTTAGAGGGATTTTGGGCAGTGGGTTGGTCATCCTCTGTCAGTTGTTCCTTTCTTGGCTTTCTGCTACTTTGAGCTGATTTATTCAATATCTTCCCGCTCCTTAGTTGAACAGCTTGGCATTCTTCTTTTATTTGTTTAGATAGCTGCTGTCTTGTCTGATTCAATTGTGCTTCCATATTCTTGTTAGCATTTTTAGTGTCTTGGAGCATCTCTTTAAATTCTGCTAATTACTTTTTCATAAGGAGTAATTGTTGATTAAGCTCAATAATCTGTTCTTGAGGATTAGGATCAGGAGTTACTGTCCTAGCCTCTTCTTTTATGGAGGACTCACTGCTTAAGTACAGATGTTGATTTCTAGCAACTGTATCAATGAGCTCTTGAGCCTCTTCAATTGTCTTTCTCATGTGTATAGATTCACCGGCTGAGTAGTCTAGAGACATTTGAGCTCTTTCTGTAAGCCCATAGTAGAAGATGTCTAATTGTACCCACTTTGAAAACATTTCAGAGGGGCATTTCCTTAGCATCCCTCTGTACCTCTCTCAGGCATTATAAAGGGATTCATGATCCTCTTGTTTAAAGCCTTGGATGTCCAGCCTCAGCTGTGTCATCCTTTTTGGAGGGTAAAATTGGTTTAGGAATTTGTCTGATAACTGTCTCCATGTCTTTATGCTTGCTGTGGGTTGGTTATTTAACCACCTCTTAGCTTGATCTTTTACAGCAAATGGAAACAGTAACAATCTGTAGACATCCTGATCTACTTCTTTATCATGTACTGTGTCAGCAATTTGTAGAAACTGTGCCAGAAAACTCAGTAGGTTCTTCCCGTGGAAGACCGGAATACTGGCAATTTTGCTGCACCATGATAATGAGCTGAGGATTTAGCTCAAAACTGCTTGCTTTGATGGGAGGTATACAGATGCTACTCCCATATGCAGCTGTAATAGGGTTAGCATATGACCCCAGAGTCCTTCTGGACTGTTCATTTCCACTTATGTCCATGTTGGAGAAAAGGGAATTGATATGAATTGCAATTAAATTATATTTTAAATATTTTTTTAGATCTTTAATTAAAAGTAACCGAAAATATAACAAAATAAATGGAAGATAAAATAAAACTTTCGAAAATTAGAAGAAAATAAAATAAAAGCAAATTAAAAACTAAATTAATTAATTAATAAAAAAAGATTTTAGAATTAGCAATCAAAAAGATATGATTGAAATTATTTTGAAAAAGATATGATTGAGAAGGTATGATTGCAATTTATAAAACAGAAAGATATGATTGAAAATTATTTTGAAAAAGATATGAGTGAGAAGATATGATTGCAATTTATTAAAAAAAGATATGATTGAAAAGATATGATTGAAAAAATTAAAAAGATTTGATTTTTGAAAAAGATTTGAAAAGATCAATTTTTGAAATTAGAATTTTGACTTGACTAAAAAAAGATATGATTTTGAAAATCTTTGACTAATTTAATACAAAATTTCGAAATTTATGAGTAAAATAAGGGAAAGATATTTTTTTTTAGTTTTTGAATTTTAATGAGGAAAGAGAAAAACAACAAAATGACACTAAACTTAGAAATTTTAGATCAAAACAAAGAGAACAAACAAGAAAGTTTTGAATGTCAAGATGAACATCAAGAACACTTTGAAGATCAAGATGAACACCAAGAACAAATTTTTGAAAAATTTTTAGGTAAATAAAAGTACAAGGGACACCAAACTTAAAATTTTTAGGAAATCAAACACAAATTTTCGAAAATTTAAAGGAAAACACAAAGGAGACACCAAACTTAGAATTTTTAAAGATCAAGAAAGAACTAGGAACATGCAAATTCGAAAAATTAAAAGAAAATAAAAGCATGCAATTGACACCAAACTTAAAATATGAAACTAAACTTAAATAAAAGACTCTAAACAAAAAAAAATAAATTATTTCTAATCTAAGCAACAAAATAAACCGTCAGTTGTCCAAACTCGAACAATCCCCGGCAACGGCGCCAAAAATTGGTGCACGAAATTGTGATCATCAACAATGGCGCCAAAGGACTTGGAGCTCTCAAACGTGAATCACACTTTGTCACAATTCCGCACAACTAACCAGCAAGTGCACTGGGTCGTCCAAGAAATAAACCTTACGTGAGTAAGGGTCGATCCCACGGAGATTGTCGGCTTGAAGCAAGCTATGGTCATCTTGTAAATCTCAGTCAGGCGGATTCAAATAGTTATTGAGGATTGATAATTAAAGATAAATAAAACATAAAATAAAGATAGAGATAGAGATACTTATGTAATTCATTGGTAGGAATTTCAGATAAGCGTATGAAGATGCTTTGTTCCCCCTGAACCTCTGCTTTCCTATTGCCTTCATCCAATCATTCATACTCCTTTCCATGGCAAGCTTTATGTTGGGCATCACCGTTGTCAATGGCTACTTCCTGTCCTTTCAGTGAAAATGTTCTACGCATGCTATCACCGCACGGCTAATCATCTGTCGGTTCTCGATCATGTTGGAATAGGATCCATTGATCCTTTTGCATTTGTCATACGCCCAATACTCGCGAGTTTGAAGCTCGCCACAGTCATCCCTTCCCAGATCCTACTCAGAATACTACAGACAAGGTTTAGACATTCTGTATCTCAGGAATGGCCGCCAATAATTCTAGCCTATACCACGAAGGTTTCAATCTTAGATTAGAAACCCAAGAGATACACATTCAAGCTTGTTTGCATGCAGAATGGAAGTGGTTGTCAGTCATGCGTTCATAGGTGAGAATGGTGATGAGTGTCACATAATCAACACATTCATCATGTTCTTGGGTGTGAATGAATATCTTAGAGAAGAAATAGACTTGAGTTGAATAGAAAAACAATAGTACTT
>NC_029791.2:70675200-70681380 GCF_000816755.2 Arachis ipaensis | reverse complement strand
TAGTTTGGGTCATCAAATCTCGAGCAAAGTATGAACTATTATATATTGTTGGAAGCCCAGGATGTCTACTTTCCAACTCAATTGAGATCGCGCCAATTGGGCTTCTGTAGCTCCAGAAAATCCACTTCGAGTGTAGGGAGGTCAGAACCCAACAGCATCTGCAGTCCTTTTTCAGCCTCTGAATCAAATTTTCGCTCAGGTCCCTCAATTTCAGCCAGAAAATACCTGAAATCACAGAAAAACACACAAAACTCATAGTAAAGTCCAGAAGAGTGATTTTTATTTAAAAACTAATAAAAATATAATAAAAACTAACTAAAATATACTAAAAACATACTAAAAACAATGCCAAAAAGCATATAAATTATCCGCTCATCACAACACCAAACTTAAATTGTTGCTTGTCCCCAAGCAACTGAAAATCATATAGGATAAAAGAATAGAATATACAATGAATTCCAAAAACATCTATGAAGATCAGTATTAATTAGATGAGCGGGGCGATTAGCTTTTTGCTTCTGAACAGTTTTGCCATCTCACTTTATCCTTTGAGGTTAAGAATGATTGGCTTCTATAGGAACTCAGAATCCAGATAGTGTTATTGATTCTCCTAGTTAAGTTTGTTGATTCTTGAACACAGCTACTTTATGAGTCTTGGCCGTGACCCTAAGCATTTTGTTTTCCAGTATTACCACCGGATACATAAATGCCACATACACAAAACTGGGTGAACCTTTTCAGATTGTGACTCAGCTTTGCTAGAGTCCCCAATTAGAAGTGTCCAGAGCTCTTAAGAACACTCTTTTTGCTTTGGACCATGACTTTAACCGCTCAGTCTCAAGTTTTCACTTGACACCTTCACGCCACAAGCACATGGTTAGGGATAACTTGGTTTAGCCGCTTAGGCCAGGATTTTATTCCTGTGGGCCCTCCTATCCACTGATGCTCAGAGCCTTGGATCCTTTTTCTTTTTTTTTTTATTTTTTTCGCATATATATATTTTTTCTGCAAGATTTTCACTGCTTTTTCTTGCTTCAAGAATCAATTTTATGGTTTTTCAGATCATCAAATAACATTTCTCCTTTTTCCATCATTCTTTCAAGAGCCAACAATTTTAACATTCATGAATCAACAAATTCAAAAAATATGCACTGTTCAAGCATTCATTCAGAAAAACAATAGTATTGCCACCACATCAACATAACTAAACTGTTTTAAAATTTGAAATTCATGCACTTCTTTTTCTTTTTCAATTAAAAACATTTTTCATTTAAGAAAGGTGATGGATTCATTTTCATAGCTTCAAGGCATAGACACTAAGACACTAATGATCATGTAATAAAGACACAAACATAGATAAACATAAAGCATAATTTTCGAAAAACAGAAAATAAAGAACAAGGAGATTAAAGAACAGGTCCACCTTAGTGATGGTGGCTTGTTCTTCCTCTTGAAGATCTAATGGAGTGCTTGAGCTCCTCAATGTCTCTTCCTTGCCTTTGTTGCTCCTGTCTCATGGTTCTTTGGTCTTCTCTAGTTTCATGGAGGAGGATGGAATGCTCTTGGTGCTCCACCCTTAGTTGTCCCATATTGGAACTTAATTCTCCTAGGGAGGTGTTGATTTGCTCCCAATAGTTTTGTGGAGGAAAATGCATCCCTTGAGGCATCTCAGGGATTTCATGATGAGGAATTTTCTCATGCTCTTGGTGAGGTTCTCTTATTTGCTCCATCCTTTTCTTAGTGATGGGCTTGTCCTCATCAATGAGAATGTCTCCTTCTATGTCAATTCCAACCAAATTGCAGAGGTGACAAATGAGATGAGAGAAGGATAACCTTGCCAAAGTAGAGGACTTGTCTGCCACCTTGTAGAGTTCTTGGGATATAACCTCATGAACTTCTACTTCCTCTCCAATCATGATACTATGGATCATGATAGCTCGATCTATAGTAACTTCAGACCAGTTGCTAGTGGGAATGATTGAGCGTTGGATGAACTCCAACCATCCCCTAGCCACGGGCTTGAGGTCATGCCTTCTTAGTTGAACCGGCTTCCCTCTTGAATCTCTCTTCCATTGGGCGCCCTCTTCACAGATGTCCATGAGGACTTGGTCCAACCTTTGATCAAAGTTGACCCTTCTAATGTAGGGGTGTGCATCTCCTTGCATCATAGGCAAGTTGAATGCCAACCTTACATTTTCCGGACTAAAATCTCAGTATTTCCCCCGAACCATTGTAAGCCAATTCTTAGGGTCCGGGTTCACACTTTGATCATGGTTCTTGGTGATCCATGCATTGGCATAGAACTCTTGAACCATTAAGATTCTGACTTGTTGAATGGGGTTGGTAAGAACATCCCAACCTCTTCTTCGGATCTCATGTCGGATCTTCGGATACTCATTCTTTTTGAGCTTAAAAGGGACCTCGGGGATCACCTTCTTCTTGGCCATAACTTCATAGAAGTGGTCTTGATGCACCCTTGAGAGGAATCTCTCCATCTCCCATGACTCAGAGGTGGAAGCTTTTGCCTTCCCTTTCCTCTTTCTAAAGGTTTCTCTGGCCTTTGGTGCCATAAATAGTTATGAAAAAATAAAAAGCAATGCTTTTACCACACCAAACTTAGAAGGATTGCTCGTCCTCGAGCAAAAGAAGAAAGAAGAGAGTAAAAGAAGAAGAAATAGAGGAGATGGAGGGGGCTTAGTGTTTTGGCCAAGGGGGAGAAGTAGTGTGTATGTTATGTGAAAATGAAGTAGTGAAGATGGGTTTATATAGGAGTGGAGAGGGGGTACGGTTCGGCCATTATGGGTGGGTTTGGGTGGGAAAGTGGTTTGAATTTGAATGGTGAGGTAGGTGGGGTTTTATGAAGGATGGATGTGAGTGGTGAAGAGAATGGTGGGATTTGATAGGTGACGGGTTTTTGGGGAAGAGGTATTGAGGTGATTGGTGAATGGGTGAAGAAGAGAGAGAGAGGTGGGGATCCTGTGGGGTCCACAGATCCTGAGGTGTCAAGGATATCTCATCCTTGCACCAAGTGGCGTGCAAAACGCCCCTTTCTACCAATCCTAGCGTTAAACGCTAGGATGCTGCCCATTTCTGGCGTTTAACGCCAGCTTCTTGCCTATTCCTGGCGTTAAACGCCAGTCTGGTGCCCATTTCTGGCGTTAAACACCTAGAATGGTGCCAGACTGGGAGTTTAACGCCCATTCTGCTATCCTTACTGGTGTTTAAACGCCAGTCAGCTTCTCCTCCAGGGTGTTCTATTTTTAATATTATTTTTTCAGTTTGTTTTTGCTTTTTCAATTGTTTTTGTGACTTCACATGATCATCAACCTACAGAAAACATAAAATAACAAATAGAAATTTAACATAGATAAGTAAAAATTGGGTTGCCTCCCAACAAGCACTTCTTTAATGTCAATAGCTTGATAGTGGGCTCTCATGGAGCCTCACAGATGTTCAGAGCAATGTTGGAACCTCCCAACACCAAACTTTTGAGTTTGAATGTGGGGGTTCAATACCAAACTTAAAGTTTGGTTGTGGCCTCCCAACACCAAACTTAGAGTTTGACTGTGGGGGCTCAGTTTGACTCTGTATTGAGAGAAGCTCTTCATGCTTCCTCTCCATGGTTACAGAGGGATATCCTTGAGCTTTAAACACAAGAGAGTCTTCATTCACTTGAATGATCAATTCTCCTCTGTCAACATCAATTACAGCTTTTGCTGTGGCTAGGAAGGGTCTGCCAAGGATGATGGATTCATCCACACACTTCCCAGTCTCTAGGATTATAAAATCAGCAGGGATGTAGTGGTCTTCAACCTTTACCAAGACATCCTCTACAAGTCCATAAGCCTGTTTCTTTGAATTGTCTGCCATCTCCAGTGAGATTCTTATAGCTTGTACCTCAATGATCCCTAGCTTCTCCATTACAGAGAGAGGCATGAGGTTTATGCTTGACCCTAGGTCACACAGAGCTTTCTCAAAAGTCATGGTGCCTATGGTACAAGGTATTGAGAACTTTTCAGGATCTTATCTCTTCAGAGGTAATTTCTGCCTAGTCAAGTCATGCAGTTCTTTAGTGAGCAATGGAAGTTCATTCTCCCAAGTCTCATTACCAAATAACTTGGCGTTTAGCTTAATGATTGCTCCAAGGTGCTTAGCAACTTGCTCTTCAATAACATCTTCATCCTCTTCAGAGGAAAAATACTCATCAGAGCTCATGAATGGCAGGAGTAAATTCAATGGAATCTCTATGGTCTCAGTGTGAGCCTTAGATTCCCATGGTTCCTCATCAGGGAACTCCATGGAGGCCAGTGGACGTCTATTGAGGTCTTCCTCAGTGGAGATCACTGCCTCTTCCTCCTCTCCAGGTTCGGCCGTGTGGGTTGTGGTTATGGCCTTGCACTCTCTTTTTGGATTCTCTTCTGTATTGCTTGAGAGAGTATTATGAGGGAGTTCAGTAATTTTCTTACTCAGCTGACCCACTTATTCCTCCAAATTTCTAATGGAGGACCTTGTTTCAGTCATGAAAATTTGAGTGGTTTTGATTAGATCAGAGACAATGGTTGCTAAGTCAGAGTGGCTCCGCTTAGAATTCTCTGTCTGTTGCTGAGAAGATGATGGAAAAGGCTTGCTATTGCTAAACCTGTTTCTTCCACCATTATTGTTGTTGAAACCTTGTTGAGGTCTCTGTTGATCCTTCCATGAGAGATTTGGATGATTTCTCCATGAAGGATTATAGGTGTTTCCATAGGGTTCTCCCATGTAATTCACCTCTTCCATTGCTGGGTTCTCAGGATCATAAGCTTCTTCTTCAGAGGAAACTTCCTTAGTACTGCCTGTTGCTGCTTGCATTCCAGACAGACTCTGAGAAATCATATTGACTTGTTGAGTCAATATCTTATTCTGAGCCAATATGGCATTCAGAGTATCAATCTCAAAAACTCCTTTCTTCTGAGTTGTCCAACTATTCACAGGATTCCTTTCAGAAGTGTACATGAATTGGTTATTTGCAACCATTTTAATGAGTTCCTAAGCTTCTGTAGGCGTCTTCTTCAGATGAAGAGATCCTCCAGCAGAGCTATACAATGACATCTTGGATAGTTCAGACAGACCATCATAGAATATACCTATGATACTCCATTCTGAAAGCATGTCAGAAGGACACCTTCTGATCAATTGCTTGTATATTTCCCAAGCTTCATAGAGGGATTCACCTTCCTTTTGTCTGAAGGTTTGGACTTCCACTCTAAGCTTACTCAATTTTTGAGGTGGAAAGAACTTTGCCAAGAAGGCATTGACTAGCTTTTCCCAAGAGTTCAGGCTTTCTTTAGGTCGTGAGTCCAACCATGTCCTAGCTTTGTCTCTTACAGCAAAAGGGAAGAGCATAAGTCTGTAGACTTCAGGGTCAACCCCATTGGTCTTGACAGTGTCACAGATTTGCAAGAATTCAGCCAAGAACTGATGAGGATCTTCCAATGGAAGTCCATGAAACTTGCAATTCTGTTGCATTAGAGAAACTAATTGAGGCTTAAGCTCAAAGTTGTTTGCTCCAATAGCAGAGATTGAGATGCTTCTCCCATAGAAGTCGGGAGTAGGTGCAGTAAAGTCACCAAGCACCTTCCTTGCATTGTTGGCATTGTTGTTATTTTCGGCTGCCATGGCTTCTTCTTGTTTGAAAAGTTCTGTTAGGTCCTCTAGAGAGAATTGTGCTTTAGCTTCTCTTAGCTTTCTCTTCAAGGTCCTTTCAGGTTCAGGATCAGCTTGAACAAGTATGCCTTTATCTTTGCTCCTGCTCATATGAAAGAGAAGAGAACAAGAAAGTAGAGAATCCTCTATGTCACAGTATAGAGATTCCTTGAGGTGCTAGAGGAAAAGAAGAATAGAAGGAGGAGGTAGATAGAAGAGAATTCGAACTTATCAAGAGGGATAGAGTTCGAATTGCACCTTGAGGAGGAGTGTTAGTCCCTTAAATAGAAGGAAGTGAGAAGAGGGGAAGAATTTTCGAAAATAAATTAAAAAGATTTTGAAATAATAAAAAGAAATTTGAAAATTTGATTGAGATTTTTGAAAATTAAGATTGGGAAAGAAATTAAGTGATTTTTAAAAAATATTTTGAAATTAGAAATTAAAAAGATATGATTGAGAGTTAATTTTGAAAAAGATGTGATTGAAAAGATATGATTG
>NC_029791.2:70673521-70674995 GCF_000816755.2 Arachis ipaensis | reverse complement strand
ACTTTTGTGATGATAAGAACATCACCTTGAAACTCTAGAATTCATTCTTAAAAATTCTGAAAAATAAAAAGAAAAGTACTTTTTCAGAATTATTTAGGTACTTTTCTTTTTATTTTTTAGAATTTTTCAGAATGAATTCTAGAGATTCAAGGTGATGTTCTTATCATCACAAAAGCTGATTGATTCTCATCAATTTAGCTGCTGAATGTAATGTCCTGCTAAAGCTTGGCTAGCCATGTCTAATCTTTTTAGACTAAAGCTTTAGACTAACATTGCATGATTCCTGGAATTCTTATTAAAAGTTTTGAATTTCTTTATTCTCTTTTCCATATGATTTTCGAAATATCAGAAAAAAAAATTTATAAAATCATAAAAATAAAAAATATTTTATGTATCTTAGTGTCAATTTTTAAGTTTGGTGTCTTGCATGCATTGTTTATTTGATCTTAATTGCATTTTTTATTGTTTCTCATCATTAAAAATTAAAAAATATGTTCAAAATTGTGTCTTTTCAAGTCAATAATACAGAGAATTGAAGATTCAAAACATTCAGCAGAGGAATCAAACAAAAAAAGCTGGGCGTTCAAAATGCCCAGTGAAGAAGGAAAACTGGCGTTTAAACGCCAGCCAGGGTACCTTGCTGGGCGTTTAACGCCCAAAAAGGTAGGATTTTGGGCGTTAAATGCCAGAATGGATGCCATTCTGGGCGTTTAACGCCAGAAGGACACTAGAGGGAAGATTTTGCTTTTAATTCAAATCTTTTTCAAATTTTCATAATTTTCAAAATCAAATCTTTTCCAAATCATATCTTTTCAATCATATCTCTTCAAAATCAATTTCTTTCCATTTTTTATTATTTTCGAAAATCCTTGCTACTATTAATGATTTACTTCAAAATTTTCAAGTTGTTACTTGCCTATTAAGAAAGGATCAAATTTTAAATTTTAAGAATCATATCTTTTAATTTCTTGTTAGTCAAGTAATCAACTTTAATTTTAAAACTTTCTTTTTTTTAAATTAATTTTTAATCATATCTTCTCAATCATATCTTTTCAATCACATCTTTTTCAAAATTAACTCTCAATCATATCTTTTTGATTTCTAATTTCAAAATCATTTTCAAAAATCACTTAATTTCTTTCCCAATCTTAATTTTCGAAAATCTCAATCAAATTTTCAAATTTTTTTTTATTATTTCAAAATCTTTTTAATTTATTTTCGAAAATTCTTCCCCCCTTCTCACATCCTTCTATTTAAGGGACTAACACTCCTCCTCAAGGTGCAATTTGAACTCTATCCCTCTTGATAAGTTCGAATTCTCTTCTATCTACCTCCTCCTTCTATTCTTCTTTTCCTCTGGCACCTCAAGGAATCTCTATACTGTGACATAGAGGATTCTCTACTTTCTTGTTCTCTTCTCTTTCATATGAGCAGGAGCAAAGATAAAGGCATACTTGTTCAAGCTGATCCTGAA
>NC_029791.2:70658253-70673489 GCF_000816755.2 Arachis ipaensis | reverse complement strand
AAACCTTCAGACAGAAGGAAGGTGAATCCCTCTATGAAGCTTGGGAAAGATACAAGCAATTGATCAGAAGGTGCCCTTCTGACAAACTTTCATAATGAAGTATCATAGGTATATTCTATGATGGTCTGTCTGAACTATCCAAGATGTCATTGGATAGCTCTGCTGGAGGATCTCTTCATCTGAAGAAGACGCCTGCAGAAGCTCGGAAACTCATTGAAATGGTTGCAAATAACCAATTCATGTACACTTCTGAAAGGAATCCTGTGAATAGTGGGATAACTCAGAAGAAAGGAGTTCTTGAGATTGATACTCTGAATGCCATATTGGCTCAGAATAAGATATTGACTCAACAAGTCAATATGATTTCTCAAAGTCTGTCTGGAATGCAAGCAGCAACAGGCAGTACTAAGGAAGCTTCCTCTGAAGAAGAAGCTTATGATCCTGAGAACCCAACAATGGAAGAGGTGAATTACATGGGAGAACCCTATGGAAACACCTATAATCCTTCATGTAGAAATCATCCAAATCTCTCATGGAAGGATCAACAGAGACCTCAACAAAGTTTCAACAACAATAATGGTGGAAGAAACAGGTTTAGTAATAGCAAGCCTTTTCCATCATCTTCTCAGCAACAGACAGAGAATTCTAAGCAGAGTGACTCTGACTTAGCAACCATTGTCTCTGATCTAATCAAAACCACTCAAAGTTTCATGACTAAAACAAGGTCCTCCATTAGAAATTTGGAGGCACAAGTGGGTCAGCTGAGTAAGAAAATTACTGAACTCCCTCCTAGTACTCTCCCAAGAAATACAGAAGAGAATCCAAAAAAGAGTGCAAGGCCATAACCACAACCCACACGGCCAAACCTGGAGAGGAGGAAGAGGCAGTGATCTCCACTGAGGAAGACCTCAATGGACGTCCACTGGCCTCCATGGAGTTCCTTGAAGAGGAACCATGGGAATCTAAGGCTCACACAGAGACCATAGAGATTCCATTGAATTTACTTCTGCCATTCATGAGCTCTGATGAGTGTTCTTCTTCTGAAGAGGATGAAGATGTTACTGAAGAGCAAGTTGCTAAGTACCTTGGAGCAATCATGAAGCTAAATGCCAGGTTGTTTGGTAATGAGACTTGGGAGGATGAACCTCCATTGCTCATCAAAGAACTGGATGACTTGACTAGGTAGAAATTACCTCTGAAGAGACAAGACCCTGGAAAATTCTCAATCCCTTGTACCATAGGCACCATGACCTTTGACCAGGCTCTGTGTGACCAGGGGTCAAGTATAAACCTCATGACTCTCTCTGTAATGGAGAAGCTAGGGATCCTTGAGGTACAAGCTGCAAGAATCTCACTAGAGATGGCAGACAATTCAAGGAAATAGGCTTATGGACTTGTAGAAGATGTCTTGGTAAAGGTTGAAGACCATTACATCCCTGCTGATTTCATAATCCTAGAGACTGGGAAGTGTATGGATGAATCCATCATCCTTGGCAGACCCTTCCTAGCCACAGCAAAAGCTGTGATTGATGTTGACAGATGAGAATTGATCATTCAAGTGAATGAAGACTCCCTTGTAAACCTCATGACTCTCTCTGTAATGGAGAAGCTAGGGATCCTTGAGGTACAAGCTGCAAGAATCTCACTAGAGATGGCAGACAATTCAAGGAAACAGGCTTAAGGACTTGTAGAGGATGTCTTGATAAAGGTTGAAGGCCACTACATCCCTACTGACTTCATAATCCTAGAGACTGGGAAGTGTATGGATGAATCCATCATCCTTGGCAGACCTTTCCTAGCCACAGCAAAAGCTGTGATTGATGTTGACAGAGGAGAATTGATCATTCAAGTGAATGAAGACTCCCTTGTGTTTAACTCTCATAGATATCCCTCTGTAACCATGGAGATGAAGCATGAAGAGCTTCTCTCAATACAGAGTCAAACAGAGCCCCCACAGTCAAACTCTAAGTTTGGTGTTGGACCCCCAAATTCAAACTCTAAAGTTTGGTGTTGGAAGGTTCCAACATTGCTTTGAACATCTGTGAGGCTCCATGAGAGCCCACTGTAAAGCTATTGACATTAAAGAAGCGCTTGTTGGGAGGAAACCCAATCTTTAATTATCTATGTTAAATTTCTATTTTCTTTTGTTATTTTATGTTTTCTGTAGGTTGATGATCAGGTAAAGTCATAAAAACAATTGAAAAAGTAAAAACAGAAGGAAAAACAGTATTAAAAATAGAACACCCTGGAGGAGAAGCTGATTGGCATTTAAACGCTAGTAAGGGTAGCAGAATGGGCGTTAAGCGCCCAGTCTGGCACCATTCTGGGCGTTTAACGCCAGAAATGGGCACCAGACTGGCGTTTAACGCCAGGGATGGGCAAGTAGCTGGCGTTAAATGCCAGAAATGGGCAGCAGCCTGGCGTTTAACGCTAGGATTGGCAGAAAGGGGCGTTTTGCACGCCACTTGGTGCAGGGATGAGATATCCTTGACACCTCAGGATCTGTGGACCCCACAGGATCCCCACCTACTCCACCTCTCTCTCTCTCTTCTTCACCCATTCACCAATCATCTCAATACCTCTTCCCCAAAACCCCTCACCTATCAAATCCCACCATTCTCTTCACCACTCACATCCATCCTTCATAAAACCCCACCTACCTCACCATTCAAATTCAAAGCACTTTCCCACCCAAACCCACCCATAATGGCCGAACCATACCCCCCTCTCCACTCCTATATAAACCCATCTTCACTACTTCATTTTCACACAACATACACACTACTTCTCCCCCTTGGCCGAAACACTAAGCCCCTTCCATCTCCTCTATTTCTTCTTCTTCTACTCTCTTCTTTCTTCTTTTGCTCGAGGACGAGCAAACCTTCTAAGTTTAGTGTGGTAAAAGCGTTGCTTTTTGTTTTTCCATAACCATTTATGGCACCAAAGGCTGGAGAAACCTCTAGAAAGAGGAAAGAAAAGGCAAAAACTTCCACCTTCAAGTCATGGGAGATGGAGAGATTCCTCTCAAGGGTGCATCAAGACCACTTCTATAAAGTTGTGGCCAAGAAGAAGGTGATCCCCGAGGTCCATTTTAAGCTCAGAAAGAATGTGTATCCGGAGATCCGACATGAGATCCGAAGAAGAGGTTGGGAAGTTCTTACCAACCCCATTCAATAAGTCAGAATCTTAATGGTTCAAGAGTTCTATGCCAATGCATGGATCACCAGGAACCATGATCAAAGTGTGAACCCGGATCCTAAGAATTGGCTTACAATGGTTTGGGGGAAATACTTAGATTTTAGTCTGAAAAATGTAAGGTTGGAATTCAACTTGCCTATGATGCAAGGAGATGCACACCCCTACACTAGAAGGGTCAACTTTGATCAAAGGTTGGACCAAGTTCTCATGGACATCTGTGAAGAGGGCTCCCAATGGAAGAGAGATTCAAGAGGGAAGCCGGTTCAACTAAGAAGGCATGACCTCAAGCCCGTGGCTAGGGGATGATTGGAGTTCATCCAACGCTCAATCATTCCCACTAGCAACCGGTCTGAAGTTACTATAGACCGGGCTATCATGATCCATAGTATCATGATTGGAGAGGAAGTAGAAGTTCATGAGGTTATATCCCAAGAACTCTACAAGGTGGCGGACAAGTCCTCTACTTTGGCAAGGTTAGCCTTCCCTCATCTCATTTGTCACATCTGCAATTCGGTTGGAATTGATATAGAAGGAGACATTCTCATTGATGAGGACAAGCCCATCACTAAGAAAAGGATGGAGAAAATAAGAGAACCTCACCAAGAGCATGAGGAAATTCCTCATCATGAAATCACTGAGATGCCTCAAGGGATGCATTTTTCTCCACAAAACTATTGGGAGCAAATCAACACCTCCCTAGGAGAATTAAGTTCCAATATGGGACAACTAAGGGTGGAGCACCAAGAGCATTCTATCCTCCTCCATGAAATTAGAGAAGACCAAAGAACCATGAGAAAGGAGCAACAAAGGCAAGGAAGAGACATTGAGGAGCTCAAGCACTCCATTAGATCTTCAAGAGGAAGAACAAGCTGCCATCACTAAGGTGGACCTGTTCTTCAATCTCCTTGTTCTTTATTTTCTATTTTTCGAAAATTATGCTTTATGTTTATCTATGTTTGTGTCTTTATTACATGATCATTAGTGTCTTAGTGTCTATGCCTTGAAGCTATGAAAATGAATCCATCACCTTTCTTAAATGAAAAATGTTTTTAATTGAAAAAGAAAAAGAAGTTCATGAATTTCAAATTTTAAAATAGTTTAGTTATGTTGATGTGGTGGCAATACTATTATTTTTCTGAATGAATGCTTGAACAGTGCATATTTTTTGAATTTGTTAATTCATGAATGTTAAAATTGTTGGCTCTTGAAAGAATGATGGAAAAAGGAGAAATGTTATTTGATGATCTGAAAAACCATAAAATTGATTCTTGAAGCAAGAAAAAGCAGTGAAAAGCTTGCAGAAAAAATATATATATGCGAAAAAAAAAGATTTTCTGCTTTAAGGGCTATTGGTTTTTTCTGCTTGCTTTTTTTTCGCATATATATTTTTTTCTGCAAGCTTTTCACTGCTTTTTCTTGCTTCAAGAATCAATTTTATGATTTTTCAGATTATCAAATAACATTTCTCCTTTTCCATTATTCTTTCAAGAGCCAACAATTTTAACATTCATGAACAACAAATTCAAAAAATATGCACTGTTCAAGCATTCATTCAGAAAAAAATAATATTGCCACCACATTAAAATAAGTAATCTGTTTTAAATTTCAAAATTCAAGTACTTCTTTTTCTTTTTGCAATTAAAACACTTTTTATTTCAGAAAGATGATGGATTCATAGGAAATTCATAGCTTTAAGGCATAGACACTAAGACACTAATGATCATGTAATAAAGACACAAACATAGATAAACATAAAGCATAAAAATTCGAAAACAGAAAATAAAGAACAAGGAAATTAAAGAACGGGTCAACCTTAGTGATGGCGGCTAGTTCTTCCTCTTGAAGATCTTATGGAGTGCTTGATGAGAGAACTTTTGCGTGGTCTAGAAATTTGCAGATAAATCCTCGTTGCAAGTATAGCTTCTAAACCAACAAAAGTCCTTTCATACAAACGTGTTGGATGTCACAAGTAACAAACCCCTTTAAAAATTGTTAACCGAGTATTTAAACCTCGGGTCGTCTTCTCAAGGAACTGCGAGGAAGTATGTTCTTATTGTTGGCTGTAAAGGTTGTAATAGGGGTTTAGAAGATGAGAAGCAAGTAATTTAAATGACAAGTAAAGTAGATGGCAATTAAAATAAATAAATACTGTAAAGCAGACTTTTGGTAAGGTAAGAGAAGTTAGAGGTCCAACGTAGTTATTTCTCTCAACTATAATGAAAGTTGAATCTAAATTCCACTTGGTCAACCTTTACTAGGGCAAAGGAAAGTCAAGGGACTAATTAAATTGACCTTTGAATCCTATTTATTTCCTGAGAAAAGGGTGGGATTACTTAAGTTCAGCTCAATTAGCAAGATAACGATTATCATTTATGTTGAGTTTAATGACTGTTGAGTTACTGAATTCTTAACCAAGGCCAAAAGGGAAAAAAGTAAAATTGCTGGAATAAAAATGTCCTTAGATGGGAAGCAATGGTAACTTAAATCAAGAGAACAATCACAAACTGAAAATACCTCAATTATCATTAATTCAAATAACAGTCTGTAATATGGAAGAATTCATATATCCAATTATAAAGGTAAATAGCCAACTCAGATACTGGAATAAATAAATAAAGTGAAAGGGAAGTTTAAAACAAAGAAATATAAAACCTGGATTGAGAGTCACTCTTAAGATAAGAAGAAATCCTAAATCCTAAGAGAGAGAGGAGAAGATCTCCCTCTCAACTAAATCTAAATCATTAAAAAATAAAATATGCGAGCTCCCCTTGAATGGGTGCATTCCCACACTTTATAACCTCTGGTCTATACTGTCTGTACTTGGATCTGGGCAAAAAAGGGCTTCAAAATTCGCTGGGGGTGTGTTCTGTAAATTCTGATACGTGGCCTCTGTCACGCGGTCGCGTCATTCAGAGCTTTTCCTTGCCACGCAGTCGCGTCAGTCATGCGACCGCGTCATGTGCGTTCTGCTTAAGGCATGCGGTCGCGTCAGTCTTGCGGCCGCGTCGCTGCATCTTCGCTTCTGGCACGCGATCGCGTTGTCCATGCGATCGCGTGAATACCAGTTTCCTTCAAAGCTCCATTTTTCCTTCTCCTTCCATTTTTGTATGTTTTCTTTTCCATCCTTTAAGTCATTCTGTCTTAGAAAATCTGAAACTACTCAACACACTAATCACGGCATCAAATGGAAATAAAGGTAATTAAAATAATTAATTTTCAAAGCTTAGGAGACATGTTTTTCACAATATGACATAATAAGGAAGGGAAAGTAAAACCATGCAATTAATGTGAATAAGTAGGCGAAGGATTGTATAAATCACTAAAATTAAGCACAATAGAACTCATGAAATATGGGTTTATCAACCTCCCCACACTTAAACACTAGCATGTCCTCATGCTAAATCCAAGGTAAATAATTAAGGTTAAAGTGATGGAATGTCATGCAATGCAACCTAATTTAAATGCAACTACCTAAATGAATGATGCATCATGCAACTCTAATTTATTCACTCATATATAAAGCTTACATGTAGCCAAGTTAATTCACATTCTCAAGGAGTTATGTATATATATATAGCCAACCCTTAAATAATAAAGCATTTTAGCAAATGAGATGGGAAAGAAAACATTGTACAAACTTGCAAAACAATTAGTAAATTTAAGCGCAGATATATGTTGATGAGTTACTGAACCCTCATTGGATTTTGTGTTTACTCTCTAGTCACTCAGTGTTTATTGGGTTTATTCACTCTATTTTTCTTTTTATTCTTACTTTCTATAGCTTTGTTCTTCATCTAACCAATCAACAATTATAGAATATAGTCATACCAAAAAGTCATGAGGTCTTTAATTGAGGTTGTAATGTGGTCAAGGTAAAGGTAAGGATTTATGTATAGGGTCAAGTGAGCTAATAAGTGAATCCTTAATTAGACTAAGATCTCATCTAACATACATATTTAGTAAAACAAAAATCTCTTTACCTATTTTCTCATATTATCCCACTTATTGTTACATGCTCATGTTTCACTTTTTATTTTTTTTATTCCATGTGCATTGCTTTTATTTTGCATTGGGGAATTTCTTTTGTATCCCCTTTAATTAAATGCTGAAAAAAAAAAATTTTCAAGGCACATGGCAATTAAATCACTTTGATTTTCTCATGAGCATGCTTTCTAAATTTATTTTATTTCTTTTAACTTCTCTACCTTTTGTTTCTATCATCCATGTTTCCAAAAGGTTTCCCATATTTTTACTCTATTTATAATTTTCTATCTTAAGCTAACCAAGGATTCACTTGGGATTTTCTTTTATTTTTCTGCTTAAGGCTAGTAATTTGGCTAAATAGAATAAAGGGGTTTTAAAAGGCTCAAGGGGGCTAACAAGGGTGATGTAAAAGGTAGGCTATTTTTGGGGTAAGTGAGCTAAAATCAAACGATGGCCTCAATCATTCTCTTGGTATGTATCTATTCTATATTCTATAATTGGACATATAGATTAAAGCAAAGGAAAGAACATCAGAATAAAAAGAAATGAAACACACAGAAATGAAATTATGGTTTGAATGCAACCATACAATTAAGCTCAAGACTCACAGGCTGTGTGTTCTCTAACTCAAGCATCATATATCATTTATATATTGTATGCAGGTTTAGTTAAAAGTTCCCATTATTCTTATAAAAAATTATTTAGGGTAGCTTTTAAAGTTTTAATGTTCCTCCTTGATGAAATGTTGTCAGCTTAACTACATCATGTAATGCTATATACAAGGTTTATGGATTTAAATCTGATATGTTCAATTTCCTAGCTTACTTCCTTTTTATATTTTTCAATTTAACTATACTATCTTATGCTAAAAAAGGGGTAAACTATACTAATTAATCCACTAATAATTCAGAATTGCAAACTAAACTAAATAACTAAAAATATGAACTAAAGATGCAATATGCAGAAAATAGAGTAAACATACATAAAAGCAATGTATAAGTACTCAGAAAATAACAGTAAGAAGAAAAATACAGAAAAATATCCAAAATAAAAGAAAAAAAAGATGTAGTGGTTCACCAAAATAAACGCCAGAGATGTCGACCTCCCCACACTTAAAAGGAAGCATCGTCCCCGATGCTCAATCAAGCCGGGTGTGAAGGAGTGTCATCACTGGGAGGGATGGTAGCTGGAGTCTCAGTGGTGGTGGTGGGCTGAGGGTCTGGCTACTGTGGAGGAGGTGCTGACTGGATCGGGATCTCAAGATCCGCAG
Source organism: Arachis ipaensis (assembly GCF_000816755.2). NCBI lineage: Eukaryota > Viridiplantae > Streptophyta > Magnoliopsida > Fabales > Fabaceae > Arachis > Arachis ipaensis. The sequence goes on along the minus strand of NC_029791.2, from coordinate 70,665,037 downwards.
CCTCAATCTGATGTGGGACCGCTGCCTGTGGTGCGGCCGGCGCTGCCTCTCCCTGGGGATGGGTCTCTGCCTCGGGCACATCCGCCTCCTCCTCAGATGCCTCGGACGGTGTGTCGGGCTCGGAGGGGATGTCACCGGATCGTATCATCAGCTTTAGGTGCTCATAGCGCCGCTTGTTGCGACGCTCCATCTGGTCAAGTCGTCGAAACAAGCGGTGCACCAGATGATAGACGGGCTTTGTGGTAGGTGGAGGTGCAGTGGTAGTAGCAGGGGTAGGTGGTGCAACAGTGGAGGAAGAGGGTCCAGCAGACGGTGGGGGTGTCGCATCAGTAGCAGTGAATGGTGGTGGTCTGTGGCCCAAGGCTAAGAAGTTCCGACTGTGCAGAATGATCTTCCTACAATCCGCCGCTGGTGGTCTCTCATCGGCAGCCTCCCATGGCACGTCAGCTCGACGGCCAAGCTGTGTAACTAGATATGGAAAAGGGAGGGTGCCTCAGACGTGGACCCTGGCCATATAGTGCCGAATAAAACGTGGCAGATAAAGGTCCTTACCCTCCAGCACACACCAAAGGAGGGTGATCATCGCAGCCGGGATCTCCGTCTCGTGAGTACTCGGCATCACATAATTACTCAAGATCTGATGCCATAACCAAGCCTCATCGTTTAAGTATGCTCTCTTGATCCCTCTAGGCATGGTAGTGTCCTGACCCATCTCCCAAGGGACTGTCGGGTCGAGAGCTATCCGTGCCTTTACAGCATCCCAATCAAACTGCATCAGACGCATGTTCTCCTTAGCCTTTGAATAACCATCAGGCTTATCAGACTTGGCTGGGAGCCGGAGAATGTCCTCTAAGGCCTCCTCAGTGACCAGAATTTGTTTTCCTCTCAGGTTCACTGCATCTAGGGTAGTGAGATAGTAGTTGCAATAGAATTCCCGTACCCAAGATGAATTGACCTCGGTCAGTGTTCTTTCCAGAAAGAACCAGCCCCTTTGCTTGATTTGCTCAGTGGTGTACTGCTGGAGTGCTTCTGGAATCTTAAGAGTTCGCTCCAGGTATAGATTTTTGGAGTTGGCAAAAGCCGGGTACTTCAGCTCACAGTACCGGTTTGCAAATTTTATAGGATCATTTGCAGGGAGCAGCTGGTCAGCTTTTTCCTGCTATGTGAAGTTCTTCTCCCGCCATGAGGAATCGTGCATGAGGGCAATGATGGACTGGGAGGAATCTCCTCGTTTGCGCTTGCCAGTAGCCTTGCCTTTTCCTTTCCTTTGTGAGGCAGACATCCTGAAAAATAGAAAATCAGGATATGGATAAAAATAGGAAAGCAATTAGGCAATAAACAAAGGAAACTCAAAGCGGCAAAGGAGAAAAAAAATAAGGAAAATGAGTATATGAAATTTGATTGAATGTATGTTAAATGGAAAAATAATCAATATGCCATGGTTAGAAAGTTAGAGGAAAGTGAAAATAATCAGAAAAGAGATCAAAAGGGTTAGTATGGTTAGAATTTGAAAAAGAAATTAGTAAATTAAAATTAGTGAGTTAGTAAAGTGCAGGTTAAAGTAAGTGGCATAGAGAAAAATTCCATATAACAAGGATTCACAGGTAAGAATAGAAGTACTCATAATCGAACAAGGAAAACATGGTGATGCTGATTCGAATAGAAATAAAGAAAGCAAAAATTGGAATCAGTGAATCACAAATACAATTTATGAACCATGAAATCAAAGAGGATAAGAAAGTCTGCCATAGCATTCATGAAATGGTTTTGGTAAAGCAGAGTAAAACAGAGTTCAGAAATGCCAAACCAAAACATGAATGAAAACAATTTTAAAAAATTTGGGCAGCATTCCGGCTAAAATTGGATTGTCCCGGAAAATAAACAGCAATCATAGCAGTTCATATGAATTGAAAACTTGCTGCAGTCACTTATAATTAATAGAAACAGGAAAATTCAGAGTAACAAGCAGCAAATGCAAGAAATCACAGCATATGAACGAGGTCACAGGAACAGCAGAATTGCAGTTATGATAAAACAGAAACAGGAATAGTGCAAGTAAACAGACTTAGATCCACTAACCACAGCCTAATCTACCTAAAAACCTAAAAATTCCACTACAACATGCATAACTATCTATCCTAATTATGAACAGAAATGGAAAAAATACAGAAAAACGACGAACGGATAAAAAGGGGGGTGCGTTTTGCGGAACCTGGTAGGCGGGAGGGGTGGAATGGGGAAGAAGGTGGCTGCGGCAGCGTCGTCCGGCATGGTGGCGGCTGAGGCGAAGGGGGGTAATGGAGATAGGGTTTAGGGTTAGTGATAGAGGAAGGGAGGGTGGTTGCGGGTGGGCGGAGGGGGGCGCGACTGGATGGCCGGCGGTGGTGGGTGGTGCTTCTGGGTGGTGGCGGAGAGGGGAGGAGAGAGGAAGAAAGAAGAAGAAAAAGGGGGAGGGGGTGGTACGGCGGCGGTGTCTGGACGGCGGCGGCATCTGGGTGGTGGCGCGGTGGCGGCTGGGTGGTGCTGGGTGGTGGTTGGAGGAAGAAGCAGAGAGGGAGAGGAGCACAGCCTAAGCTACCTAACAACCTAAAAATCCACTACAGCATGCATATCTATCTATCCTAATTATGAACAGAAACGAAAAACAAATTAGAGAAAAACGACGAACGGATAAAAAGGGTTGCGTTTTGCGGAACCTGGTAGGCGGGAGGGGTGGAACGGGGAAGAAGGTAGTGGAGAGGGGAGGAGAGAGGAAGAAGGGAGAAGAAGGGAGGGGAGGGGGTTGCGGCGGCGGTGTCTGGACGGCGGCGGCGTCTGGGTGGTGGCGCGGTGGCGGCTGGGTGGTGCTGGGTGGTGGCTGGAGGAAGAAGAAGCAGAGAGGGAGAAGAGAGTTAGGGGTGGGGGGCTGCGCGACTGATAGGGTTCGCGTGGCTGGGGGGTTATATTTTCGAATCTACGTGGCCGCGTGGGGCACGCGTTCGCGTGGTTAGGGTGAAAATGGGAGCGACACGATCGCGTGGGGCGCGCGATCGCATGAGAGGGGTGGAAGAGGGATGACGCGATCGCGTGGGTCGCGCGATCGCGTCGTTGGAATTCGTGCGAAACGCACGACTCCAGCGCCGTTTTAGCGCAACTCTCTGTCTCCTTTTGGGATGATATGCAATCCATGCGACGCGATCGCGTCGCTCACGCAGTCACGTGGGATTGGTATTATGCAAGTGACGCGATCGCATGGGGCATGCGATCGCGTGGGCCAATTTGTGCGAAACGCACAAGGGCCGCACGATTCCAGCCTAACTTTCTGTTCGTTGGTTCCTTACGCCGATATATATATCACGCGGCCGCGTGGGTCATGCGGTCGCGTGGGTGGTGTTTTTCGCAATATGACGCGATCGCATGGGGCATGCGGTCGCGTCGTGCACCCTTTTTTTTTATATATGTATGAAAAATGCAGAATGCAACGATTAACATGAATGCGATGCATGATTCCAGGTTTAATAAATTGAAATTGAAAAAGGAAAAATGAAAGCAATTAACAAGAAATAAATTGAAAAAGAAGCGACCATACTATGGTGGGTTGTCTCCCACCTAGCACTTTTAGTTAAAGTCCTTAAGTTGGACATTGGAGGAGTATCCTGTTATGGCGGCTTATGTTTAAATTCATCCAAAAATCTCCACCAGTGCTTGGAATGCCAATAGCCTCCGGGGTCCCAAACCAAGCATGCAAAGCTTCTGAGCAGCTCCAAACAGATTTTCAGGCTCTCGGGACGACGAATGTCAGGATAGAGTCCAAGATTCCAAGCCTTGCTTTTAAATCCGCCTCCGTCTTGATCTACATTTTTCTGTTCGGGCGGGTTAAAAAGTAGAATCTCACCTTGGTGACCAAACATTTTCCGTGATCCATGTAATTGAGCATGATACCAATCCGTGTACTTCGAGGTAAAGCGTGGAACCTTATTGAACCTTGTGCACTAGCTCTGAGTACGAGCCATTTCCCTCTTACTCTTAAAGCCGCAGAGAGCTCTAAGCTGGCCATCTGTTTCAAGCAAACCATATTCAAGTGAATAAATAAAGTTATAAGTTAAGGATTGTACCCACTTGAAGCTTGTATTAGGTGGTAATGGCCTTGGGAGAGGTGTTTTTGGTGGTTCTGCAAGTTTTGTTTCCTTGTGCTCTTCTGTGAATTCCTCCACTTCTTTGCAAAGATCTTCAATTGTATCTGTGTCTTGGTCAAAGTCTTCTATGTCTTCCTCATCACTTGAGTCATAGATTGGAGGTTGAGAGAAATCTACCTCCGCATCATCTTCATATTCACTTGGGGAAGATTCTTCGATCTTAGAGAATTCACTTGCGGATGCAAGTTCATCACTAAGAGAGCTACACTTGTGACTATCATCATCAAGGGAATTTGCTTCTTGGATTATTCCGTCTGATTTCTCATAAACGACTTGCCTTAGAGATTGTACAGTATCCTCCTTAGCATCAACTGTAGCATCCTGGACGGAGTTTTCCTCAATTCTGGATTCCCATGGAAGTTCAGCATCTCCTAGGTCTTCAACAAACTCTTCTCCTTGAACAATGACAGCTTCTTCTAATTGTTCTAGTACAAATTCATGCTCTGTCTTGTCCACTAGAGTTTCTGGCAATTCCTTCATGCTCTGCTCTTCATTGGGCTGTCCACATGGGGCTGTGGCTAATCCTTGTGTATTTGAGCGCCTAGAAACCCATTGAATTATCGCTTGCTCCAGTTGTTGAATGGTTGTTTGAAATTTATGTACTGTTTCCTTTAGGCGATCCTCTGCTTCTCGGGTTGCTGGACTTGGACATAATACAAAGGAAAGTGGTGGTGATTGGGAACGATCGGATTGGTATTGGGGTAAAGAAGGATCATATGGTGGCGAATGGTGAAGAGAAGCTTGTGAGTGTGGTGGTTCGAGGTTATGTTGAAAGGATGGTTTATATGCACGGGGTAGGGCTTGTTGGCAGTTACAAGGTTGTCCACCATGTCTTTCAGCTGGGTATGCACTGTAGAAAGGTCTTTGTCCAGGATATCTCAGAGGGTGTTGCTGCCAAAAGGGTTGATTAGATCCTCTTGGTCCCATCCATCCTTGATTGGTCTGACCTTGGTACACATTCCTACTGTAACTTCTATTTCCTTTAACAATATTAGAACCAAACTCAAAGCGAGAGGGGTGAAAGTTCATAGTATCAAATAAAGTTAAAAAGGAAAAACAAAAATAAATAAACAAGCAAAAGAAAAATATTTACAATAACCAATAATAAGGCACACGTTGGTCGTCTTCTCAAGGAACTGCGAGGAAGTATGTTCTTATTATTGGCTGTAAAGGTTGTAATAGGGGTTTAGAAGATGAGAAGCAAGTAATTTAAATGACAAGTAAAGTAAATGGAAATTAAAATAAATAAATACTGTAAAGCAGACTTTTGGTAAGGTAAGAGAAGTTGGAAGTCCAAGGTAGTTATTTCTCTCAACTATAATGAAAGTTGAATCTAAATTCCACTTGGTCAACCTTTACTAGGGCAAAGGAAAGTCAAGGGAATAATTAAATTGACCTTTGAATCCTATTTATTTCCTGAGAAAAGGGTGGGATTACTTAAGTTCAGCTCAATTAGCAAGATAACGATTATCAGTTATGTTGAGTTTAAGGACTGTTGAGTTACTGAATTCTTAACCAGGGCCAAAAGGGAAAAAAGTAAAATTGCTGGAATAAAAATGTCCTTAGATGGGAAGCAATGCTAACTTAAATCAAGAGAACAATCATAAACTGAAAATACCTCAATTATCATTAATTCAAATAACAGTCTGTAATATGGAAGAATTCATAGATCCAATTATAAAGGTAAATAGCCAACTCAGATACTGAAATAAATAAATAAAGTGAAAGGGAAGTTTAAAACAAAGAAATATAAAACCTGGATTGAGAGTCACTCTTAAGTTAAGAAGAAATCCTAAATCCTAAGAGAGAGAGGAGAAGATCTCCCTCTCAACTAAATCTAAATCATTGAAAAATAAAATATGCGAGCTCCCCTTGAATGGGTGCATTCCAACACTTTATAACCTCTGGTCTATGCTATTTGTACGTGGATCTGGGCCAAAAAGGCCTTCAGTATTTGCTGGGGGCGTGTTCTGTAAATTCTGATATGTGGCCTCTGTCACGCGTCCGCGTGGGTCACGCGGTCGCGTCATTCGGAGCTTTTCCTTGCCACGCGATCGCGTCAGTCATGCGACCGCGTCATGTGCGTTCTGCTTAAGGCGCACGGTCGCGTCAGTCATGCGGCCGTGTCGCTGCATCTTCGCTTCTGGCACGCGATCGCGTCGTCCATGCGATCGCGTGAATACCAGTTTCCTTCAAAGCTCCGTTTTGCCTTCTCCTTCCATTTTTGTATGTTTCCTTTTCCATCCTTTAAGTCATTCTGCCTTAGAAAATCTGAAACTACTCAACACACTAATCACGGCATCGAATGGAAATAAAGGTAATTAAAATAATTAATTTTCAAAGCTTAGGAGACATGTTTTTCACAATATGACATAATAAGGAAGGGAAAGTAAAACCATGGAATTAATGTGAATAAGTAGGCGAAGGATTGTATAAATCACTCAAATTAAGCACAATAGAACTCATGAAATATGGGTTTATCAACCTCCCCACACTTAAACACTAGCATGTCCTCATGCTAAATCCAAGGTAAATAATTAAGGTTAAAGTGATGGAATGTCATGCAATGCAACCTAATTTAAATGCAACTACCTAAATGAATGATGCAT
>NC_029791.2:70609387-70658007 GCF_000816755.2 Arachis ipaensis | reverse complement strand
TTTTTTTATTCCATGTGCATTGCTTTTATTTTGCATTGGGGAATTTCTTTTGTATCCCCTTTTATTAATAAAAAAAAAAATTTTCAAGGCACATGGCAATTAAATCACTTTGATTTTCTCATGAGCATGCTTCCCAAATTTATTTTATTTCTTTTAACTTCTATACCTTTTGTTTCTATCATCCATGTTTCCAAAAGGTTTCCCACATTTTTACTCTATTTATAATTTTCTATCTTAAGCTAACCAAGGATTCACTTGGGATTTTCTTTTGTTTTTCTGCTTAAGGCTAGTAATTTGGCTAAATAGAATAAAGGGGTTTTAAAAGGCTCAAGGGGGCTAACAAGGGTGATGTAAAAGGTAGGCTATTTTTGGGGTAAGTGAGCTAAAATCAAACGATGGCCTCAATCATTCTCTTGGTATGTATCTATTCTATATTCTATAATTGGACATATAGATTAAAGCAAAGGAAAGAACATCAGAATAAAAAGAAATGAAACACACAGAAATGAAATTATGGTTTGAATGCAACCATACAATTAAGCTCAAGACTCACAGGCTGTGTGTTCTTTAACTCAAGCATCATATATCATTTATATATTGTATGGTTCTTTGTTGCTCCTCCCTCATGGTTCTTTGGTTTTCTCTAATTTCATGGAGGAGGATGGAATGCTCATGGTGCTCCACCCTTAGTTATCCCATATTGGAACTTAATTCTCCTAGGGAGGTGTTGATTTGCTCCCAATAGTTTTATGGAGGAAAATGCATCCCTTGAGGCATCTCAGGGATTTCATGATGAGGAATTTCCTCATGCTCTTGGTGAGGTCCATGAGTGGGCTCTCTTGTTTGCTCCATCCTTTTCTTAGTGATGGGCTTGTCCTCTTTAATGAGGAGTCTTGGCCACAACTTCATAGAAGTGGTCTTGATGGACCTTTGAGTTGAATCTCTCCATCTTCCATGACTCGAAGGTGGAAGCTTTTGCCTTCCCTTTCCTCTTTCTAGAGGTTTCTCCGGCCTTTGGTGCCATAAATGGTTATGGAAAAACAAAAAGCAACGCTTTTACCACACTAAACTTAGAAGGTTTGATCGTCCTCGAGCAAAAGAAGAAAGAAAAGAGGAGAAGAAGAAGAAACGGAGGAGATAGAGTGGGGTTAGTGTTTTGGCCAAGAGGGATAAGTTTGGGAGGAAAAGTGGTTTGAATTTGAATAGTGAGGTAGGTGGGGTTTATGATGGATGGATGTGGATTGGTGAAGGGTATTTGGGGAAGAATATTATGAAAAGGTGTAAAGAAGAGAGAGAGTGAGTTGAGGTTGGTGGGGATTCTGTGGGGTCCACAGATCCTGAGGTGTCAAGGATTTCTCATCCCTACACCAATTAGGCTTGCAAAACGCCCTTTGCTGCCAATCCTGGCGTTAAACGCCAGGTTACTGCCCATTTCTGGCATTTAACGCCAGCTTCTTGCCCTTTTCTGGCATTAAACGCCAATCTGGTGCCCATTTCTGGTGTTAAACGCCCAGAATGGTGCCATACTGGGCGTTTAACGCCCATTCTGCTGCCTTTACTGGCGTTTGAACGCCAGTAAGCTCCTCCTCCAGGGTGTGCTATTTTTAATGCTGTTTTTCATTCTGTTTTTGCTTTTTCAGTTATTTTTGTGACTCCACATGATCATCAACCTAAAGAAAATATAAAATAACAATGGAAAATAAATATATATAATTAAAGAACATTGGGTTGCCTCCCAATAAGCGCTTCTTTATTGTCTTTAGCTGGACCTTGACTGAGCTTTATTCTAGTCTCAGTTTTGAGCATTCTTGCTCAAAATTGCTTTCAAGATAATGTTTGATTCTCTGTCCATTAACAATGAACTTTTTGTCAGAGTCAATATCCTGAAGCTCAACATATCCATATGGTGATACACTTGTAATCACATATGGTCCCCTCCACCGGGATTTCAATTTCCCGGGGAATAGTTTAAGCCTAGAGTTAAATAGCAGAACCTTCTGTCCTGGTTCAAAGACTCTAGATGACAGTTTCTTGTCATGCCACTTTTTTGCTTTCTCTTTATAAATTTTAGCATTTTCAAAAGCATTGAGTCTGAATTCCTCTAGCTCATTCAGCTGGAGCAATCTTTTCTCTCCAGCTAACTTGGCGTCCAGGTTTAGGAATCTGGTTGTCCAGTAGGCCTTATGTTCCAGTTCCACGGGCAAATGACAGGCCTTTCCACACACAAGCTGGTATGGAGAGGTTCCTATAGGAGTCTTGAATGCTGTTCTGTATGCCCACAGAGCATCCTCCAAGCTTTTTGCCCAATCCTTTCTACGGGCAATTACAGTCTGTTCTAGGATTCTTTTTAGTTCTCTATTAGAGACTTCAGCCTGCCCATTTGTCTGTGGGTGATATGGAGTTGCTACTTTGTGGTTAATTCCATATCGTACCATAGCAGAGTATAGCTGTTTATTGCAGAAATGAGTGCCCCCGTCACTGATTAGTACTCTGGGGACGCCAAATCTGCTGAAAATATGTTTCTGGAGGAATTTCAGTACGGTCTTAGTATCATTAGTGGGTGTGGCAATTGCTTCTACCCATTTAGATACATGGACTACTGCCACCAGAATGTAAGTGTTTGAGTATAATGGTGGGAAGGGACCCATGAAGTCAATGCCTCATACATCAAACAACTCAATCTCTAAGATCCCTTGTTGAGGCATGGCATAACCATGAGGCAAGTTGACAGCTCTTTGGCAACTGTCACAGTTACGCACAAACTCTCAGGCATCTCTATAGAGAGTAGGCTAGTAGAAGCCACATTGGAGGACCTTAGTGGCTGTTCGCTCACCTCCAAAATGTCCTCCATACTGTGATCCATGGCAGTGCCATAGGATCTTCTGTGCCTCTTCTCTGGGTACGCATCTGCAGATCATTTCGTCTGCACATCTCTTAAAGAGATATGGTTCATCCCATAAGTAGTACTTTGCATTTGAAATTAGTTTTTTCGTCTGCACCCTGCTGTACTCTTTGGGTATGAATCTCACAGCTTTATAATTCGCAATGTCTGCAAACCATGGTGCTTCCTGAATGGCAAAAAGTTGCTCATCCAGAAAGGTTTCAGAGATCTCAGTAGGAGGGAGGGACGCCCCTGCTACTGGTTCTATCCGGGATAGGTGATCAACTTCCTGGTTCTCTGTCCCTTTTCTGTCTCTTATTTCTATATCAAACTCTTGCAGAAGTAACACCCATCTTATGAGCCTAGGTTTTGAATCCTGCTTTGTGAGTGGGTATTTAAGAGCAGCATGGTCAGTATACACAATCACTTTTGAACCTACTAAATAGGATCTAAACTTGTCAATGGCATAAACCACTGCAAGTAACTCTTTTTCTATGGTTGTGTAATTCTTCTGTGCATCATTTAAAACACGGCTAGCATAATAAATGACGTGCAAAAGCTTGTTATGCCTCTGTCCCAACACTGCACTAATGACATGGTCACTGGCATCACACATTAGTTCGAATGGTAATCTCCAGTCTGGTGCAGAGATGATTGGTGCTGTGACCAGCTTAGCTTTCAGGGTTTCAAACGCTTGTAGACACTCTGTGTCAAACACAAATGACGTGTCAGCAGCTAGCAGATTGCTCAGAGGTTTTGCAATTTTTGAAAAATCCTTTATAAACCTCCTGTACAATCCTGCATGTCCCAAAAAGCTTTTGATTGCCTTTACATTGGCAGGTGGTGGTAATTTTTCAATTACCTCTACCTTAGCTTGATCCACCTCTATTCCCTTGTTTGAAATTTTATGCCCAAGAACAATTCCTTCAGTCACCATAAAGTGACATTTTTCCCAGTTTAAAACTAGGTTGGTCTCTTGGCATCTTTTCAGAACAAGTGCTAAATGGTCAAGACAGGAGCTGAATGAGTCTCCAAATACTGAAAATTCATCCATGAAGACTTCTAGAAATTTCTCTACCATATCAGAGAAGATAGAAAGCATGCACCTCTGAAAGGTTGCAGGTGCATTGCACAGACCAAAGGGCATCCTTCTGTAGGCAAATACTCCAGAAGGACATGTGAATGCTATTTTCTCTTGGTCCTGAGGATCCACTGCAATTTGGTTGTAACCTGAATAGCCATCCAAAAAGTAGTAATATTCATGACATGCTAGTCTCTCCAGCATCTGGTCTATGAATGGTAAAGGAAAGTGATCCTTCTTGGTGGCTGTATTGAGCCTTCTGTAGTCAATACACATACGCCACCCTGTAACTGTTCTTGTAGGAACCAGTTCATTCTTTTCATTATGAACCACTGTTATGCCTCCCTTATTGGGGACAACATGGACAGGGCTCACCCAGGGGCTATCAGAAATAGGATAAATAATCCCAGCCTCTAGTAACTTAGTCACCTATTTCTGCACCACCTCCTTCATGGCTAAATTTAGCCGCCTCTGTGGTTGAACCACTGGCTTAGCATCATCCTCCAATAGGATCTTGTGCATGCATCTTGCTGGGCTAATGCCCTTAAGATCACTTATGGACCACCCAAGAGTTGTCTTGTGTGTCCTTAGCACTTGAATTAGTGCTTTCTCTTCCTGTGGATTTAAAGCAGAGCTTATGGTCACTGGAAAAGTGTCACCTTCTCCCAGAAATGTATATTTCAGGGATGGTGGTATTGGTTTGAGCTCCTGTTTAGGAGGTTTCTCCTCTTCCTGAGGGATTTTCAGAGGTTCTTTTATTTCCTCTGATTCTTCCAGATCAAGCTGGACATCTTTAAAGATTTTCTCTAGCTCTGATTTGAGGCTCTCAGTCATATTGATCTCTTCCACCAAAGAGTCAATAATATCAGCCCTCATGCAGTCATTTGATGTGTCTGGATGCTGCATAGCTTTGACAGCATTTAACTTGAACTCATCCTCATTGACTCTCAGGGTCACTTTCCCTTTTTGTACATCAATAAGAGTTCGTCTAGTTGCTAGGAAAGGTCTTCCTAGAATGAGAGTTGCACTCTTGTGCTCCTCCATTTCCAGCACTACAAAGTCAGTGGGAAAGGCAAATGGCCCAACCTTGACAATCATGTCTTCAATTATGCCTGATGGATATTTAATGGAGCCATCAGTAAGTTGAAGACATATCCGGGTTGGTTTGACTTCTTCAGTCAAGCCAAGCATTCTGATAGTGGATGCAGGTATTAGATTGATACTTGCTCCAAGGTCACTTAGAGCTGTCTTTGTACAAGCACCCTCTAATGTGCATGGTACCATAAAGCTTCCCGGATCTTTAAGCTTCTCTGGTAAGCTTTTCAGAATGACTGCACTGCATTCTTCAGTGAGAAACACCTTTTTAGTTTCTCTCCAATCCTTCTTATGACTTAAGATCTCTTTCATGAACTTAGCATAAGAGGGTATTTGCTCAAGTGCCTCTGCAAACGGGATCTTTATCTCAAGGGTCCTGAGATAGTCTGCAAAGTGGGCAAATTGTTTATCTTGCTCCGCTTGGCGGAGTTTTTGAGGATAAAGCATCTTGGCTTTATATTCTTCAACCTTAGTTGCTGCAGGATTATTTCCTACAGAGGTGGTTGGAGAAGCCTTCTTAGAGGGGTTACTATCAGTATTTGCAGGTGTCTGATCCCTCATTAGCGTTTGAACGCCAGACTAGGCAAGGAATGGGCGTTTAACGCCAACTTTTCTCCCTTTTCTGGCATTTGAACTCCAGAACTGGGCACCCACTGGGCATTTAACGCCAACTTTTCACCCTTTTCTGGCGTTTGAACGCCAGAATTATTCCTCTCTGGGCTCTTTCTGTCCTCAGAGGGATTTTGGACAGTGGTTTGGTCATCCTCTGTCAGTTGTTCCTTTCTTGGCTTTCTGTTACTTTGTGCTGATTTATTCAATGTCTTTTCGCTCCTTAATTGGATAGCTTGGCATTCTTCTGTTATCTGTTTAGATAGCTGCTGTCTTGTCTGATTCAATTGTGCTTCCATATTCTTGTTAGCATTTTTAGTGTCTTAGAGCATCTCTTTAAATTCTGCTAATTGGTTTGTCATAAGGAGTAATTGTTGATTAAGCTCAATAATCTGTTCTTGAGGATTAGGGTCAGTTGTTACTGCCCTAGCTTCTTCCTTTATGGAGGACTCAGTGCTAGAGTACAAGTGTTGATTTCTAGCAACCGTATTTATAAGTTCTTGAGCCTCTTCAATCGTCTTTCTCATGTGTATAGATCCACCAGCTGAGTGGTCTAGAGACATCTGAGCTTTTTCTGTAAGCCCATAGTAGAAGATGTCTAACTGTACCCACTCTGAAAACATTTCAGAGGGGCATTTTCTCAGCATCCCTCTGTACCTCTCCCAGGCATTATAAAGGGATTCATTATCCTCTTGTCTAAAGCCTTGGATGTCCAGCCTTAGCTGTGTCATCCTTTTTGGAGGGTAAAACTGATTCAGAAATTTGTCTGATAACTGTCTCCATGTTTTTATGCTTGCTGTGGGTTGGTTATTTAACCACCTCTTAGCTTGATCTTTTACAGCAAATGGAAATACTAATAATCTATAGACATCTTGATCCACTTCTTTATCACGTACTGTATCAGCAATTTGTAAGAACTGTGCCAGAAACTCAGTAGGTTCTTCCTGTGGAAGACCAGAATACTGTCAATTTTGCTGCACCATGATAATGAGCTGAGGGTTTAGCTCAAAATTGCTTGCTTTAATGGGAGGTATACAGATGCTACTCCCACATGCAGCTGTAATGGGGTTAGCATATGACCCCAGAGTCCTTCTAGACTGTTCATTTCCACTTATGTCCATGATGGAGAAAAGAGAATTGATATGAATTGCAAATAAATTATATTTTTATTTTTTTATTTATCTAATTAAAAGTGACCGAAAATAATAAAATAAAATAAAAGAAAAATAAAATAAAATTTCGAAAACTAAAAGAAAATAAAATCAAAGCAAATTGAAAACTAAATTGATTAATTAATTAAAAAGATTTTGAAATAAGCAATTAAAAAGATATGATTGAAAATTATTTTGAAGAAGATATGATTTAGAAGATATGATTGTAAATTAAAAAAAAAAGATATGATTGAGAATTATTTTGAAAAAGATATGATTGAGAAGATATGATTCCAATTTATAAAAAAAAAGATATGATTGAAAAGATATGATTGAAGAAATTAAAAAGATTTGATTTTTGAAAAAGATTTGAAAAGATCAATTTTTGAAATTAGAATTTTGACTTGACTAAAAAAAAAAGATATGATTTTGAAAATCTTTGACTAAATTAATGCAAAATTTCGAAATTTATGAGTAAAATAAGAAAAAGATATTTTTTTTTATTTTTGAATTTTAATGAGGAAAGAGAAAAACAACAAAATGACACTAAACTCAGAAATTTTAGATAAAAACAAAGAGAACAAACTAGAAAACTTTGAATGTCAAGATGAACACCAAGAACAATTTGAAGATCAAGATGAACACCAAGAACAAATTTTTGAAAAATTTTTAAGTAAATAAAAGCACAAGGGACACCAAACTTAAAATTTTTAGAAAATCAAACACAAATTTTCGAAAATTTAAAGGAAAACACAAAGAAGACACCAAACTTAGAATTTTTAAAAATCAAGAAAGAACTAAGGACATGCAAATTCGAAAAATTAAAAGAAATTAAAAGCATGCAATTGACACCAAACTTAAAATATGAAACTAAACTCAAATAAAAGACTCTAAACCAACAAAAATAAATTATTCCTAATCTAAGCAACAAGATAAACCGTCAGTTGTCCAAACTCGAACAATCCCCGGAAACGGCGCCAAAAACTTGGTGCACAAAATCACAATCACACTTTTGCAATTCCGCACAACTAACCAGCAAGTACACTGGGTCGTCCAAGTAATACCTTACGTGAGTAAGGGTCGATCCCACGGATATTGTCGGCTTGAAGCAAGCTATGGTTATCTTGTAACTCTTAGTTAGGATATCAATAATTCTCAGATTTAATTGTAAAAAGTAAAAGAACATGAAATAAATACTTGTTATGCAGTAATGGAGAACAGGTTGAGGCTTTGGAGATACTTTGTCTTCTGAATCTCTGCTTTCCTACTATCTTCTTCTTCACACACGCAAGGCTCCTTCCATGGCAAGCTTTATGTTGGGCATCACCGTTGTCAATGGATACTTCCCGTCCTCTCAGTGAAAATGTTCCAAATGCACTGTCACCGCACGGCTAATCATCTGTCGGTTCTCGATCATGTCGGAATAGGATCCATTGATCCTTTTGCATCTGTCACTACGCCCAACACTCGCGAGTTTGAAGCTCATCATAATCATCCCTTCCCAGATCCTACTCAGAATACCACAGACAAGGTTTAGACGTTCCGGATCTCAGGAATGGCCGTCAATAATTCTAGCTTATACCACGAAGACTCTGATTTGAATCATGAGGCTAAGAGATATGCATTCAATCTAAGGTAGAATGGAGGTGGTTGTCAGGCACGCGTTCATAGGTGAGAATGATGATGAGTGTCACAGATCATCACATTCTTCAAGTTGAAGTGCGAATGAATATCTTAGAAGAGAAGCAAGCGTGATAGAATGGAAAACAGTAGTAATTGCATTAATTCATGAAGAACAGCAGAGCTCCTCACCCCCAACAATGGGGTTTAGAGACTCATGCCGTAGAAGATACAATATGAAACGTGTAGAATGTCATGAGGTACAAGATGAATCACTAAAAGTAGTTTTTATAGTAAACTAGTGACCTAGGGTTACAGAAAATGAGTAAGCTAGAATAGTTAGTGTAGAAATCCACTTCCGGGGCCCACTTGGTGTGTGCTTGGGCTGAGCATTGAAGCTTTCACGTGTAGAGACCTTTCTTGGAGTTAAACGCCAATTTTTGTGCCAGTTTGGGCGTTTAACTCCAGCTTTCATGCCAGTTCTGTCGTTTTGACGCCAAAATTTCTATGCTGACTTGGGACACCGATTTGAGCCATCAAATCTCAAGCAAAGTGTAGACTATTATATATTGCTGAAAAGCCCAGGATGTCTACTTTCCGACGCAATTAAGAGCGCGCCAATTAGGCTTCTGTAGCTCCGTAAAATTTACTTCGAGTGCAGGGAGGTCAGAATCCAATAGCATCTGCAGTCCTTTTTCAGCCTTTGAATCAGATTTTTGCTCAGGTCCCTCAATTTCAGCCAGAAAATACCTGAAATCATAGAAAAACATACAAACTCATAGTAAAGTCCAAAAAAGTGATTTTTAGATAAAAACTAATAAAAATATAATAAAAACTAACTAAAATATACTAAAAACATACTAAAAATAATGCCAAAAAGTGTCTAAATTATCCGCTCATCACACAAAAACTTGGTGCACGAAATTGTGATCATCAACAATGGCGCCAAAGACTTGGAGCTCTCAAACGTGAATCACACTTAGTCACAATTCCGCACAACTAACCAGCAAGTGCATTGGGTCGTCCAAGTAATACCTTACGTGAGTAATGGTCGATCCCACGGAGATTGTCAGCTTGAAGCAAGCTATGGTCATCTTATAAATCTCAGTCAGGTGGATTCAAATGGTTATGGAGGATTGATAATTAAAAGATGAATAAAACATAAAATAAGATAAAGATAAAGATACTTATGTAATTCATTGGTAGGAATTTCAGATAAGCGAATGAAGATGCTTTGTTCCCCCTAAACTTCTGCTTTCCTATTGCCTTCATCCAATGATTCATACTCCTTTCCATGGCAAGCTTTATGTTGGTCATCACCGTTGTCAATGGCTACTTCCTGTCCTCTCAGTGAAAATGTTCTACGCACGCTGTCACCGCACGGCTAATCATCTGTCGGTTCTCGATCATGTTGGAATAGGATCCATTGATCCTTTTGCGTCTGTCACACGCCCAACACTCGTGAGTTTGAAGCTCGTCACAGTCATCCCTTCCCAGATCCTACTCAAAATATCACAGACAAGGTTTAGACGTTCCAGATCTCAGGAATGGCCGTCAATAATTCTAGCCTATACAACGAAGGTTCTAATCTTAGATTAGAAACCCAAGAGATACACATTCAAGCTTGTTTGCATGTAAAACGGAAGTGGTTGTCAGTCACGCGTTCAAAGGTGAGAATGGTGATGAGTGTCACAAAATCATCACATTCATCATGTTCTTGGGTGTGAATGAATATCTTGGAGAAGAAATAGACTTGAGTTGAATAGAAAAACAATAGTACTTGTATTAATTCATGAAGAACAGCAGAGCTCCACACCTTAATCTATGGTGTGTAGAAACTCCACCGTTGAAAATACATAAGAACAAGGTCTAGGCATGGCCGTGAGGCCAGCATCCAAAAGCGTCTAAGATAGCATAAGACTTATCAAAGGTCAAAATACAATAGTAAATGGTCCTATTTATAGAGAACTAGTAGCCTAGGGTTTACAGAAATAAGTAATTAATGCAGAAATCTTCTTCCGGGCCCACATGGTGTGTGTTTGGGATGAGCATTGAAGCTTCCATGTGTAGAGACTTTTCTTGGAGTTAAATGCCAGCTTTTGTGCCAGTTTGGGCGTTTAACTCCAGCTTTTATGCTAGTTCTGGCGTTTTGACGCCAGAATTTTTGGGCTGACATGAAATGCCGGTTTGGGCCATCAAATCTCGGAAACAGTATAGACTATTATATATTGCTGGAAAGCCCAGAATGTCTACTTTCCAACGCAATTAAGAGCGCGTCAATTGAGCTTCTGTAGCTCCAGAAAATCCACTTTGAGTGCAGGGAGGTCAGAATCCAACAGCATCTGCAGTCCTTTTTTAGCCTCTGAATCAGATTTTCACTCAGGTCCCTCAATTTGAGCCAGAAAATACCTGAAATCACAGAAAAATACACAAACTCATAGTAAAGTCCAAAAGAGTGATTTTTATTTAAAAACTAATAAAAATATAATAAAAACTAACTAAAATATACCAAAAACATACTAAAAACAATGCCAAAAAGCGTACAAATTATCCGCTTATCACAACACCAAACTTAAATTGTTGCTTGTCCCCAAGCAACTAAAAATCATATAGGATAAAAAGAATAGAATATACAATGAATTCCAAAAACATTTATGAAGATCAGTATTAATTAGATGAGCGGGGCTGTTAGCTTTTTGCTTCTGAACAGTTTT
Source organism: Arachis ipaensis (assembly GCF_000816755.2). Taxonomy (NCBI): domain Eukaryota; kingdom Viridiplantae; phylum Streptophyta; class Magnoliopsida; order Fabales; family Fabaceae; genus Arachis; species Arachis ipaensis. The sequence continues at coordinate 70,646,856 of NC_029791.2, read as the reverse complement.
GGCATCTCACTTTATCCTTTGAGGTTCAGAATGATTGGCTTCTATGCCACAGACACATAACTGGGTGAACCTTTACAGATTGTGACTCAGCTTTGCTAGAGTCCCCAATTAGAGGTGTCCAGAGCTCTTAAGCACACTCTTTTTGCTTTGGACCACGACTTTAACCGCTCAGTCTCAAGTTTTCACTTGACACCTTCACGCCACAAGCACATGGTTAGGGACAGCTTGGTTTAGCCGCTTAGGCCAAGATTTTATTCCTGTGGGCCCTCCTATCCACTGATGCTCAAAGCCTTGGATCTTTTTTCTTTTTTTTTTATTTTACCCTTGCCTTTTGGTTTAAAGGACTATTGGCTTTTTCTGCTTGCTTTTTCTTTTTCTTTTCTCTCTCTCTCTCTCTCTTTTTTTTGCATATATATATTTTTTCTGCAAGCTTTTCACTACTTTTTCTTGCTTCAAGAATCAATTTTATGGTTTTTCAGATCATCAAATAACATTTCTCCTTTTTCCATCATTCTTTCAAGAGCCAACAATTTTAACATTCATGAATCAACAAATTCAAAAAATATGTACTGTTCAAGCATTCATTCAGGAAAACAATAGTATTGCCACCACATCAACATAACTAAACTATTTTAAAATTTGAAATTCATGCACTTCTTTTTCTTTTTCAATTAAAAACATTTTTCGTTTAAGAAAGGTGATGGATTCATTTTCATAGCTTCAAGGCATAGACACTAAGACACTAATGATCATGTAATAAAGACACAAACATAGATAAACATAAAGCATAATTTTTGAAAAACAGAACATAAAGAACAAGGAGATTAAAGAACGGGTCCACCTTAGTGATGGCGGCTTGTTCTTCCTCTTGAAGATCTAATGGAGTGCTTGAGCTCCTCAATGTCTCTTCCTTGCCTTTGTTGCTCCTCTCTCATGGTTCTTTGGTCTTCTCTAATTTCATGGAAGAGGATGGAATGCTCTTGGTGCTCCACCCTTAGTTGTCCCATATTGGAACTTAATTCTCCTAGGGAGGTGTTGATTTGCTTCCAATAGTTTTATGGAGAAAAATTCATCCCTTGAGGCATCTCAGGGATTTCATGATGAGGAATTTCCTCATGCTCTTGGTGAAGTTCTCTTATTTGCTCCATCCTTTTCTTAGTGATGGGCTTGTCCTCATCAATGAGAATGTCTCCTTCTATATCAATTCCAACCGAATTGCAGAGGTGACAAATGAGATGAGGGAAGGCTAACCATGCCAAGGTAGAGGACTTGTCCGCCACCTTGTAGAGTTCTTGGGATATAACCTCATGAACTTCTACTTCCTCTCCAATCATGATACTATGGATCATGATAGCCCGGTCTATAGTAACTTCAGACCGGTTGCTAGTGGAAATGATTGAGCGTTGGATGAACTCCAACCATCCCCTAGCCACGGGCTTGAGGTCATGCCTTCTTAGTTGAACCGGCTTCCCTCTTGAATCTCTCTTCCATTGGGCGCCCTCTTCACAGATGTCCATGAGGACTTGGTCCAACCTTTGATCAAAGTTGACCCTTCTAGTGTAGGGGTGTGCATCTCTTTGCATCATAGGCAAGTTGAATGCCAACCTTACATTTTCTGGACTAAAACCTAAGTATTTCCCCTGAACCATTGTAAGCCAATTCTTAGGGTCCGGGTTCACACTTTGATCATGCTTCTTGGTGATCCATGCATTGGTATAGAACTCTTGAACCATTAAGATTCCGACTTATTGAATGGGGTTGGTAAGAACTTCCCAACCTCTTCTTCGGATCTCATGTCGGATCTCCGGATACTCATTCTTTTTGAGCTTAAAAGGGACCTCGGGGATCACCTTCTTCTTGGCCACAACTTCATGGAAGTAGTCTTGATGCACCCTTGAGAGGAATCTCTCCATCTCCCATGACTCGGAGGTGGAAGCTTTTGCCTTCCCTTTCCTCTTTCTAGAGGTTTCTCCGACCTTTGGTACCATAAATGGTTATGGAAAAACAAAAAGCAACGCTTTTACCACACCAAACTTAGAAGGTTTTCTCATCCTCGAGCAAAAAAAGAAAGAAGAGAGTAGAAGAAGAAGAAATAAAGGAGATGGAGGGGGCTTAGTGTTTCGGCCAAGGGGGAGAAGTAGTGTGTATGTTGTGTGAAAATGAAGTAGTGAAGATGGGTTTATATAGGAGTGGAGAGGGGGGTATGGTTCGGCCATTATGGGTGGGTTTGGATGGGAAAGTGGTTTGAATTTGAATGGTGAGGTAGGTGGGGTTTTATGAAGGATAGATGTGAGTGGTGAAGAGAATGGTGGGATTTGATAGGTGAGGGGTTTTTGGGGAAGAGGTATTGAGGTGATTGGTGAATGGGTGAAGAAGAGAGAGAGAGGTGGGGTAGGTGGGGATCCTGATCCTGAGGTGTCAAGGATATCTCATCCCTGCACCAAGTGGCGTGCAAAATGCCCCTTTCTGCCAATCCTGGTGTTAAACGCGAGGCTGCTGCCCATTTCTGGCGTTTAACGCCAGCTTCTTGCCTATTCCTGGCGTTAAACGCCAGTCTGGTGCCCATTTCTGGCATTAAACGCCCAGAATGGTGCCAGACTAGGCGTTTAATGCCCATTCTGCTACCCTTACTGGCGTTTAAACGCCAGTCAGCTTCTCCTCCAGGGCGTTCTGTGTTTAATACTATTTTTTTAGTTTGTTTTTGCTTTTTCAATTATTTTTGTGACTTCACATGATCATCAACCTACAGAAAACATAAAATAACAAATAAAAATTTAACATAGATAAGTAAAAATTGGGTTGCCTTCCAACAAGCGCTTCTTTATTGTCAATAGCTTGACAGTGGGCTCTCATGGAGCCTCACAGATGTTTAGAGCAATGTTGGAACCTCCCAACACCAAACTTAGAGTTTGAATGTGGGGGTTCAACACCAAACTTAGAGTTTGACTGTGGGGGCTCTGTCTGACTCTGTATTGAGAGAAGCTCTTCATGCTTCCTCTCCATGGTTACAGAGGGATATCCTTGAGCTTTAAACACAAGAGAGTCTTCATTCACTTGAATGATCAATTCTCCTCTGTCAACATCAATGACAGCTTTGCTGTGGCTAGGAAGGGTCTGCCAAGGATGATGGATTCATCCACACACTTTCCAGTCTCTAGGATTATAAAATCAGCAGGGATGTAGTGGTCTTCAACCTTTACCAAGACATCCTCTACAAGTCCATAAGCCTGTTTCTTTGAATTGTCTGCCATCTCCAGTGAGATTCTTGCAGCTTGTACCTCAATGATCCCTAACTTCTCCATTACAGAGAGAGGCATGAGGTTTATGCTTGACCCTAGGTCACACAGAGCTTTCTCAAAGGTCATGGTGCCTATGGTACAAGGTATTGAGAACTTTCCAGGATCTTGTCTCTTCAGAGGTAATTTCTGCCTAGTCAAGTCATCCAGTTCTTTGATGAGCAATGGAGGTTCATGCTCCCAAGTCTCATTACTAAACAACCTGGCATTTAGCTTCATGATTGCTCCAAGGTACTTAGCAACTTGCTCTTTAGTAACATCTTCATCCTCTTCAGAGGAAGAACACTCATCAGAGCTCATGAATGGCAGAAGTGAATTCAATGGAATCTCTATGGTCTCTGTGTGAGCCTCAGATTCCCATGGTTCCTCATCAGGGAACTCCATGGAGGCCAGTGGACGTCCATTGAGGTCTTCCTCAGTGGAGATCACTGCCTCTTCCTCCTCTCCAGGTTCGGCCGTGTGGGTTGTGGTTATGGCCTTGCACTCTCTTTTTGGATTCTCTTCTGTATTGCTAAGGAGAGTACTAGGAAGGAGTTCAGTAATTTTCTTACTCAGCTGACCCATTTGTGCCTCCAAATTTCTAATGGAGGACCTTGTTTCAGTCATGAAACTTTGAGTGATTTTGATTAGATCAGAGAGAATGGTTGCTAAGTCAGAGTGGCTCTGCTTAGAATTTTCTGTTTGTTGCTGAGAAGATGATAGAAAAGGCTTGCTATTGCTAAACTTGTTTCTTCCACCATTATTGTTGTTGAAACCTTGTTGAGGTCTCTGTTGATCCTTCCATGAAAGATTTGGATGATTTCTCCATGAAGGATTATAAGTGTTTCAATAGGGTTCTCCCATGTAATTCACCTCTTCCATTGCTGGGTTCTCAGGATCATAAGCTTCTTCTTCAGAGGAAGCTTCCTTAGTACTGCCTGTTGCTACTTGCATTCCAGATAGACTCTGAGAAATCATATTGACTTGTTGAGTCAATATCTTATTCTGAGCCAATATGGCATTTAGAGTATCAATCTCAAGAACTCCTTTCTTTTGAGTTGTCCCACTATTCACAAGATTCCTTTCAGAAGTGTACATAAATTGGTTATTTGCAACCATTTCAATGAGTTCCTGAGCTTCTGCAGGCGTCTTCTTCAGATGAAGAGATCCTCCAGCAGAGCTATCCAATGATATCTTGGATAGTTCAGACAGACCATCATAGAATATACCTATGATACTCCATTCTGAAAGCATGTCAGAAGGACACCTTCTGAAGAAATTGCTTGTATCTTTCCCAAGCTTCATAGAGGGATTCACCTTCCTTTTATCTGAAGGTTTGGACTTCCACTCTAAGCTTACTCAATTTTTGAGGTGGAAAGAACTTTGCCAAGAAGGCATTGACTAGCTTTTCCCAAGAGTTCAGGCTTTCTTTAGGTTGTGAGTCCAACCATGTCATAGCTTTGTCTCTTTCAGCAAAAGGAAAGAGCATAAGTCTGTAGACTTCAGAGTCAACCCCATTGGTCTTGACAGTGTCACAGATTTGCAAGAATTCAGCTAAGAACTGATGAGGATCTTCCAATGGAAGTCCATGAAACTTGCAATTCTGTTGTATTAGAGAAACTAATTGAGGCTTAAGCTCAAAGTTGTTTGCTCTAATGACAGGGATTGAGATGCTTCTCCCATAGAAGTCGGGAGTGGGTGCAGTAAAGTCACCAAGCACCTTCCTTACATTGTTGGCATTGTTGTTGTTTTCGGCTGCCATGTCTTCTTCTTTGAAAAGCTCACTTAGGCCCTCTAGAGAGAATTGTGCTTTAGCTTTTCTTAGCTTTCTCTTCAAGGTCCTTTCAGGTTCAGGATCAGCTTGAACAAGTATGCCTTTATCTTTGCTCCTGCTCACATGAAAGAGAAGAGAACAAGAAAGTAGGGAATCCTCTATGTCATAGTATAGAGATTCCTTGAGGTGTCAGAGGAAAAGAAGAATAGAAAGAGGAGGTAGATAGAAGAGAATTTGAACTTATCAAGAGGGATAGAATTCGAATTGCACCTTGAGGAGGAGTCTTAGTCCCTTAAATAGAAGGATGTGAGAAGAGGGGAAGAATTTTTGAAAATAAGTTAAAAAGATTTTGAAATAATAAAAACAAATTTGAAAATTTGACTGAGATTTTCGAAAATTAAGATTGGGAAAGAAATTAAGTGATTTTTGAGAAAGATTTTGAAATTAGAAATTAAAAAGATATGATTGAGTGTTAATTTTGAAAAAAGATGTGATTGAAAAGATATGATTGAAAATCAATTTAAAAAAAAATAAAGTTTTAAAATTAAAGTTGATTACTTGACTAACAAGAAATTAAAAGATATGATTCTTAAAATTTAAAATTTGATCCTTTCTTAATAGGCAAGTAACAACTTGAAAATTTTGAAGTAAATCATTAATTGTAGCAAGGATTTTCGAAAATAATAATAAATAAAAAAATGGAAAGAAATTGATTTTGAAGAGATATGATTAAAAAGATATGATTTGAAAAAGATTTGATTTTGAAAAATTATGAAGATTTGAAAAAAATTTGAATTAAAAACAAAATCTTCCCTCTAGTGTCCTCCTGGCGTTAAACGCCCAGAATGGTATCCATTCTAGCGTTTAACGCCCAAAATGCTACCTTTTTGGGCGTTAAACACCCAGCCAGGTACCCTGGCTGGCGTTTAAATGCCAGTTTTCCATCTTCACTGGGCGTTTTGAACGCCCAGCTTTTTCTGTTTAATTCTTTTGCTGAATGTTCTGAATCTTCAATTCTCTGTATTATTAACTTGAAAAGACACAATTTTGAACATATTTTTGAATTTTTAATGATGAGAACCAATAAAAAAATGCAACTAAGATCAATTAAACAATGCATGCAAGACACCAAACTTAAAAATTGACACTAAGATACATAAAATATTTTTTATTTTTATGATTTTATAAATTTTTTGTGATTTTTCGAAAATCATATGGAAAAGAGAATAAAGAAATTCAAAACTTTTAATAAGAATTCCAGGAATCATGCAATGTTAGTCTAAAGCTTCAGTCTAAAAAGATTAGACATGGCTAGCCAAGCTTCAGTAGGACATTACATTCAGCAGCTAAATTGATGAGAATCAATCAGGTTTTGTAATGATAAGAACATCACTTTGAAACTCTAGAATTTATTCTTAAAAATTCTGAAAAATAAAAAGAAAAGTACCTAATCTAAGCAACAAGATGAACCGTCAGTTGTCCAAACTCGAACAATCCCCGGCAACGGCGCCAAAAACTTGGTGCACGAATTTACAATCACACTTTTGCAACTCCGCATAACTAACTAGCAAGTGCACTGGGTCGTCCAAGTAATACCTTACGTGAGTAAGGGTCGATCCCACGGAGATTGTCGACTTGAAGCAAGCTATGGTCATCTTGTAAATCTCAGTCAGGCGGATTCAAATGGTTATGGGTCTCTAAACCCCATTGTTGGGGGTGAGGAGCTCTGCTGTTCTTCTTGAATTAATGTAATTACTACTGTTTTCCATTCTCTAGACTACTGTTTTCCATTCCTGATGAATGTGATGATCCATGACAATCATCATCATTCTCACCTATGAATGCGTGCCTGACAACCACCTCGGTTCTACATGCAATCAAGCTTGAATGTGTATCTCTTGGGTTTCTAATCTAAGATTGGAACCTTTGTGGTATAGGCTAGAATTATTGGCGGCCATTCCTGAGATCCGGAACGTCTAAACCTTGTCTGTGGTATTCCGAGATATGTCTTCAAAATAGTTCTAGGCTCTTGCTGTCCTTAGAGGGATTTTGGGCAGTGGGTTGGTCATCCTCTGTCAATTGTTCCTTTCTTGGCTTTCTACTACTTTGAGCTGATTTATTCAATATCTTCCCCCTCCTTAGTTGAACAGCTTGGCATTCTTCTGTTATCTGTTTAGATAGCTGCTGTCTTGTCTGATTCAATTGTGCTTCCATATTCTTGTTAGCATTTTTAGTGTCTTGGAGCATCTCTTTAAATTTTGCTAATTGTTTTGTCATAAGGAGTAATTGTTGATTAAGCTCAATAATCTATTCTTGAGGATTAGGATCAGTAGTTACTGTCCTAGCCTCTTCTTTTATGGAGGACTCACTGCTTAAGTACAGATGTTGATTTCTAGCAACTGTATCAATGAGCTCTTAAACCTTTTCAATTGTCTTTCTCATGTGTATAGATCCACCAACTGAGTAGTCTAGAGACATTTGAGCTCTTTCTGTAAGCCCATAGTAGAAGATGTCTAACTGTACCCACTCTGAAAACATTTCAGAGGGGCATTTCCTTAGCATCCTTCTGTATCTCTCCCAAGCATTATAAATGGATTCATGATCCTCTTGTTTAAAGCCTTGGATGTCCAGCCTCAGCTGTGTCATCCTTTTTGGAGGGTAAAATTAGTTCAGGAATTTGTCTGATAACTGTCTCCATGTCTTTATGCTTGCTGTGGGTTGGTTATTTAACCACCTCTTAGCTTGATCTTTTACAACAAATGGAAACAGTAACAATCTGTAGACATCCTGATCTACTTCTTTATTACTGTGTCAGCAATTTGTAGGAACTGTGCCAGAAACTCAGTAGGTTCTTCCCGTGGAAGACCAGGATACTGGCAATTTTGCTGCACCATGATAATGAGCTGAGGATTTAGCTCAAAACTGCTTGCTTTGATGGGAGGTATACAGATGCTATTCCCATATGCAGCTGTAATGGGGTTAGCATATGACCCCAGAGTCCTTCTGGACTATTCATTTCCACTTATGTCCATGTCGGAGAAAAGGGAATTGATATGAATTGCAATTAAATTATATTTTAAATATTTTTTTAGATCTTTAATTAAAAGTAACCGAAAATAAAACAAAATAAATGGAAGATAAAATAAAACTTTTGAAATTTAGAAGAAAATAAAATAAAAGCAAATTGAAAACTAAATTAATTAATTAATAAAAAAAGATTTTGGAATTAGCAATCAAAAAGATATGATTGAAAATTATTTTGAAAAAGATATGATTGAGAAGGTATGATTGCAATTTATAAAAAAAAGATATGATGGAAAATTATTTTGAAAAAGATATGATTGAGAAGATATGATTGCAATTTATAAAAAAAAGATATGATTGAAAAGATATGATTGAAGAAATTAAAAAGATTTGATTTTTGAAAAAGATTTGAAAAGATCAATTTTTGAAATTAGAATTTTGACTTGACTAAAAAAAAGATATGATTTTGAAAATATTTGACTAATTTAATGCAAAATTTCGAAATTTATGAGTAGAATAAGGGAAAGATATTTTTTTTTAATTTTTGAATTTTAATGAGGAAAGAGAAAAACAACAAAATGACACTAAACTTAGAAATTTTAGATCAAAACAAAGAGAACAAACAAGAAAACTTTGAATATCAAGATGAACACTAAAAACACTTTGAAGATCAAGATGAACACCAAGAACAATTTTTTGAAAAAATTTTAAGTAAATAAAAGCATAAGGGACACCAAACTTAAAATTTTTAGAAAGTCAAAGACAATATTTTCAAAAATTTAAGGGAAAACACAAAGGAGACACCAAACCTAGAATTTTTAAAGATTAAGAAGAAACTAGGAACATGCAAATTCGAAAAATCAAAAGAAAATAAAAGCATGCAATTGACACCAAACTTAAAATATGAAACTAACTCAAATAAAAGACTCAAATTCAGTGACTCTAAACCAACAAAAACAAATTATTCCTAATCTAAGCAACAAAATAAATCGTCAGTTGTCCACACTCAAACAATCCCGGGCAACGGTGCCAAAAACTTGGTGCACGAAATTACAATCACACTTTTGCAACTCCGCACAACTAACCAGCAAGTGCATTGGGTCGTCCAAGTAATACCATACGTGAGTAAGGGTCGATCCCACGGAGATTGTCGGCTTGAAGCAAGCTATGGTTATCTTGTAACTCTTAGCCAGGATATCAATAACTCTCAGATTTAATTGTAAAAAGTAAAAGAACATGAAATAAATACTTGTTATGCAGTGATGAAGAACAGGTTGAGTTTTTGGAGATGCTTTGTCTTCTGAATCTCTACTTTTCTACTGTCTTCTTCTTCATGCACGCAAGGCTCCTTCCATGGCAAGCTTTATGTTGGGCATCACCATTGTCAATGGCTACTTCCCGTCCTCTCAATGAAAATATTCCAAATGTGCTGTCACCGCACAGCTAATCATCTGTCGGTTCTCACTCAAGCTGGAATAGGATCCATTGATCTTTTTGCGTCTGTCACTACGCCCAGCACTCGTGAGTTTGAAGCTCGTCACAGTCATCCCTTCCTAGATCCTACTCGGAATACCACAGACAAGGTTTAGACTTTCTGGATCTCAGGAATGGCCGCCAATAATTCTAGCCTATACCACGAAGGTTCCAATCTTAGATTAGAAACCCAAGAGATACACATTCAAGCTTGATTGCATGTAGACGGAGGTGGTTGTCAGGTACCCGTTCATAGGTGAGAATGATGATGAGTGTCACAGATCATCACATTCATCAAGTTGAAGTGCGAATGAATATCTTAGAATAGAAGCAAGCATGATAGAATAGAGAACAGTAGTAATTGCATTAAATCATGAAGAACAGCAGAGCTCCTCACCCCCAACAATGGAATTTAGAGACTCATGCCGTAGAAGATATAATATGGAACGTGTAGAATGTCATGAGGTGTCTAAATACAATAGTAAAAGGTCCTATTTATAGATAACTAGTAGCCTAGGGTTACAGAAATAAGTAATTAATGCAGAAATCTTCTTTTGGGCCCACTTGGTGTGTGCTTGGGCTGAGCATTGAAGCATCCATGTGTAGAGACTTTTCTTGGAGTAAAACGCCAGCTTTTGTGCCAGTTTGGGTGTTTAACTCCAGCTTTTATGCTAGTTCTGGCGTTTTGACACCAGAATTTTTGTGCTGACTTGGAATGCCGGTTTGGGCCATCAAATCTCGGGCAAAGTATGAACTATTTTATATTTCTGGAAAGCCCAGGATGTCTACTTTCCAAATCAATTAAGAGCGTGCCAATTGGGCTTCTGTAGCTCCAGAAAATCCACTTCGAGTGCAGGGAGGTCAGAATCCAACAGCATCTGCAGTCCTTTTTCAGCCTCTGAATCAGATTTTTGCTCAGGTCCCTCAATTTCAGCCAAAAAATACCTGAAATCATAGAAAAATACACAAACTCATATTAAAGTCCAGAAATGTGATTTTTAAATAAAAAATAATAAAAATATACTAAAAACTAACTAAAATAAACTAAAAATATACTAAAAACACTGCCAAAAAGCGTATAAATTATCCGCTCATCACTCATCCAACTGAATCTTAAGTTCAGCCAGCTCTATCAGATTCATTTTGTACAATGCAATTGACACTGGTTCGGCTCCCGACACCAAGTCTACCACAAATTCAATTTCCCTTTGAGGTGGAAATTCGGGAATATCTTCAGGAAACACTTCGGGAAATTTTCTAACTACAAAAATTTGATCCAACCTCTGCTCATCACCCGACACATTCGCAGCTAATAGCATATAACACTGACACTCTTCGCTACTACAGTTCACCATTACAGAGTTCAGGTAATAACCCTTAGCTACAATTGCTCCTCTTTCTCTCTGACATAAAGCGAATTGATCGCTCAAAGTGATCTAATAGTACTCAGTTCTTTGATAACCAATCAAATCCCAAAATCATCTCCAACCCCAACCATCAGCAACCATATTAAGTCATGCACAAAAGATCTATCCTCAATCTTGAAAGGTATTTTCCTACAACCTAATCTAGTCACAACAGTTAAAGACGGGGTATGTACGTGTAAATCGAAAGCTAAGTCTGAAATTCTCAATCCTAGTTCAACAGCCTCATCAAATGCAATGAATGATTGTGAAGCTCCAGTGTCACACTATGCAATCAATGTCTTGTCACCAATTGAACATTTACCTCTCATCAAAAGATCTGACTTAGCAGCATCATTAGCATTCACAGCAAATACTCGACCTTATTGTTGGTTCTGACCCATATTCGGATTCCTCCTACGAGTGCAATCCCTTGCCAGGTGACCCGGTAATCCGCAAATAAAGCAACCACCTATACCCAGCATGCAAGAATCATAAGGATGAAAATGTCCACAACGGTCACAATTTAAATCTGGAGAAGTCTTACTCTATTTACCTCTTCCTTTTTCCTGGTGGTACTGATTATAAGTGGTCCTTCTAAAGTTTCCTTGACTTTGAGGGTGTTAAGTTGTGTGTTCACCCCTCTTGAAGTTCTGACCCCTAGGCTGAAAGTAATTCCCACAGCCTATGTTGTTGTTGCCTCTTCTAGTTCTCTTGCCAACGCCACCTTCTTAGCACAATCCTCGACCACTCTAGCCTTGTTCACTAACTCGGAAAATATCCAAATCTCCAACAGAGCCATAGCAGTCATAATGTTCTCCCTAAGTCCTCCCTGGTACTTTATGCATTTTCATCCCTGATGAATCCATATTTGATGATATATTTTGGCTATAATTGGATGGATTTTATCACATAAACTCACATTTATTCACCTAAATAGCATACTTTTGTATTTTCTCTCTAAATTGTACTTGATTATGAAAACATGCTCTTTTGTGCTTATTTTGACTAATTTTATTCCATTGACCTTCCATTCGATACCTTGATGTTATTTGTGAGTGATTTCAGATGAATAAGGTAGGAATGGCTTAGTGGGAATGAAAGAGGAGCATGCAATTGGGAGAAAGCATGAAGAAAACAAAGGAGGAGAGGTCAACCATACGTGCGTACATACAAGGATGCGTGCGTACGCACAAAATCGAAATTAGCATGCGTGCGTACGCACAGCTACTTATGCGTACGCACAAGAACCCAAGCAGAGCGAATACAGAGCATCGCGAAGTCTGCGTGCGCACAACCATCTGTGCGTACGCACAAGTGGAAATTCAGCGAAGTGTGCGGACGCACACGTCTGTGCATCCGCATAGGACCCAGTGCGTGCCTTCATTAAAAATGTACGTGTACTCGTGATTTTGGGGCTTCCTTGGCCCATTTCTGAAGGCTTGAGGCTGAAATCAAGGGCTATATGAAGGGAGCAACACCACATATGAAGGCATGAGGACTTAGATTTTATTTTCCATAGTTTTACATAGTAGGAGTAGGAGTATTGTAGATTAGGTAATTTTCTCTCTTAAGGGTTTTAATTAGGGTTTGTAGAATTTTATACTTCAAGTTTTGATTTTGGATTCGACAATTTACATTGTAAGTATCCCTTTAATTGTCTCTTTTATTACATTTCTTGTTCTACACTTTCTTATACTTTCATGTCTCTTGTCAACATTTATATAGTTTTGTAATTTTGAGTTTTGGTTTATGAATTTGATGTTTGATGCTTATTTTATGTTTGTTGAGTTGCTTTTGTTGCTTGTTATCATTTATGGGTCATAACTCTCACTAATTTACCAATTTTGCCATGTTTTGTGAATATGCATACTAGGTGTTTGATGAAATGTCAATCCTAGCTATGGGGTAGATTCCTACCCCTTGGCTTGGGAAAAATGAGTCTATAGATTACTAGAGCCATAATGTCCAACATTTAGTGGTAATTCTTAGGGAGTTAGTTGATTCTTGTTTCCATTAAAACTACCCTTTTATCACTAGTTGGTTAGAACTTATGGATTAAGGTCAATTATGTTTGCTTGACTTACTCCTCGATGGTTGGGGTTGACTAGGCAAGATTAACTCATGATAATTATCATAGTTGTGGTTATGGCAAGGAAGGGATTCCATCACTCACCCCAAGTCAAGGTTTCATTTATGTTTTGAACCACTTTTCAATCACTTTATAGTTCTACTTGTTCATATTACATACATAGTTCTTTTATTCCTTTATTAGTTTATTAATTGTAATTTTGTCTAGTTCTTTTATCTCTTTATTTGTTTGCTTCCTTATTATTGAAAACCCTTTTGATCTTCACAACCAATTTTATGCACTTGCTATTAGTAGTTCATAGGGAAGACGACCCGAGATTTAAGACTCCCGGTTATTTTGTGTTGATTGTGACATCTTTAGGATTATAATTTGATCGATGGCCAATGGTTGGGTTTGGACTATACTCGCAACGTCAATCCTATTTTTAGTGTGAAAATCCAAACCTACGCTTTTGGTCATCATCAAATTTTGGCGCCGTTGCCGAGGAGCTAGTGTCATGAGTGTTATAACTTTGGTTGTTGTAAATATGTGAATAGATACTTTTTGGTTATTTGTTTGCTTTTATGGGTAATTAGGATTTTATTTATTTTGTTAATTGATGTCTTTAGTTGTTATTTTCTATTTCTTCTATGAGTTATCACCCTCTTGGTTGGGAGTTTGGTTGTGATCATTTTGTAGGGATTGATAACCTCAATTTTGGATTGCATCATGGGATTGGAACATCTATTTTGGGAGGAGCAACCTCCTCTACACTACAATGAGCCAAACCCTTGCCAATATGCATACCCAAACCAAGGATATGGTGGATTTCACTTTGATTATACACCTTCACCACCATATACCTATGATAAATACCCCCAACATAACCTTCAATCACCATATTTTCAAGGAAAAGTATAGGGTACCAATATATTATCTGCCAACTTCTGCCAACTCTTATTTATAATTGTGTTTTATGGAAGTATGTTAGTAGATGTGTCTAATAATTAATATATTTTAAATACATATATAAAAAGACACATCCAGAAAATATATCTATAAAGACACTTCTATTAAACACAGACATTTTTATTAGACACATCCACGAACACACTTCCATGAAACACAATTATAAATAAAAGTTGGCAGAAGTTGGCAGATATGCTGTTGGTAACGTAGCGGAACCGTATTTTCAAACACAACACCACCACCATACACCTTCTTACAACCACCTCACTAACATGAGTCACCTCCCACACATACAAACTTTCTCCCAATTTATGAACCTTATTCTTCACCCCAATATGAAGCTTTCCCACCCTTGGCCCAAGACCATCAAGACCTTCAAGCCTTTCTCCAAGAGAAAGAAGGATTCTAAAGGACACAAGGGTAATTCGTGGCAACTAGAGCCAAAGCGGTAAACCGCTTGCTTCTACTATGCTCATCCGATCAAGGAACTTCTCTTGAAGTATGTGAAGGATCAACTAAAGAGTGTAGTGAGAGGAGAGAATGGAGTCACAAGGGAAAAAAGAATGGTTAGAGCTTGAAGTGCAACAAGAGGAAGAAAGTGAAGTATTTGAACCGGAGGAGAGAAAGGGAGAATCGGGGGAGATTGATCAAGATGAGGATTCCATCATTGATGATTTTTTGTCCTCCTTGATCAATCCCCTTAAAGATCCTAATGAACCTTTTCCCCTTGAGCTTGAGAAAGACATGGAGGTAGACTTCTCACAACCTCCTTGTTATGATGTGAGTAATGGAGAAGAGGAGGAAGAGGTTGGTGAGGAAGGAATTGACAATCAAGAGCACATTGAGTGGGTGGCAATTTCATCTAGAAACTTCATCGGCCCCACCAATATGCTATATTGGAGACAAACTACCAACTCAAGATCCTTCTTGGGTTAGTACATGGTGGAGGAAGGGATATTGGTTATCAAGAGAATCCAAGGCCCTTCAAGAAAAATAATTCAAGAACTGGAGTTCAAGAATGGTTTAGAGCACAATTGGGTGATTTTTGGAAAATGTTGGGTTGTTACAAGGGTCAATTAGGAGCTTATCCATCTGGTTTGGAGGATGGAGATCAACAAGAAGGTGACTGGATGCCTAGAATATGGGATCTTGGAGGAGCCTCTAAGTGCAAACTTGGATGGAAGTTCAAGGAGGAGTGGAAACACAAACCACCCTAACAGGAGTCTCCACAAAAAGTCCAACTTAGGACTATAAACCAAAGTGCTAGGTGGGAGACATCCCACCATGGTAACATCTTTCTTACCCTTTCTCTTTGTTTATAGTCTTAGTTTATTGCATATTTGCTTGCCTTAGTTAGCTTAGGATTAGTTTAAATTTGAGTTTAGATAGGTTGAATGGCATATGGATCATGATTTTGTGATGTTTTGAATGTTTTTGGGTTGATATGTTGATGCACTAAGGGTTGGAACCTTGGTTTTGAAAGGAAAAGAATTTTCTGAAACAGGGCATATGTGCATACGCACAAAGCTGCAGTGCGCACAAAACTGTGTTCTTCGCCACCTGTGCGGGCGCACCAGCCTGTGCGTCCGCACGCGAGCTTGCAGCCCCTCTGATGGGAGCGTTAGCACAGCTTGTGCGCCTGCACCCCCCTTTTCACCCTGTGCGTGCACACGGACTTGTGTGCGCACGCACACATGATCCATCTATGAAAAAAAAATCTTTTGTGCGCACGCACAGGCTTATGCATGCGCACACTTCTTACACCCCCTTCTGTCCAGAGCGTTTGCACGACTTGTGCGAACGCACCCCTCCCCTTTTAACCTAGTGTGCGTACGCACAAGTGCTGTTTTGGGCAAAATTTTTATTTTTCTTCCATTTAAGCCCTAACGCACTTCCACCCCCTCCACCCCTTTCTTTTCTTACTTCTTCCATGTTTTTTCTCTTGTTTTATTTAATCTTCAGTGCATTTCATTTTTATTTTAGTTATTATATTAGTTTTACTTTAGGTGTTTCTATTTAAATAAGTTGCAAGTGTTTGTTTATTAGCGATAGGGTTGCCTCTTGATACAATGCACTTATACTTTGCTTTAATCTGCAAGTACCTAGTGGATTTGAATATTCATGTCTTGATTGTACCACTAAGGCAAATTATATAAGTGCGTTGAATTAATTGAATTGAGTTGAAACTTACTTGTTCATCATGATTTCCATATTAAATTCATCACATGACTGGTACTTGCTCCTTGTTAATGCTTTGCATTTGTTTGAGTGACTTAGCTTGATTCTTATCACACTTATCACTTTTTGTAACAAGTATCTTTACCATGTGACTTGTTCTGAATGTTTCATGATGAATAAGTGGCTTTCTTTTCACCAATGGATTGGTTGTTGTTTATTGTGTCATTTTATACCAATTTTGAGCCTTCACTTACACAATTTCAATATCCAATATCAAGTTCTCAATTCACTTTTGTGCTTATCTAGGGTTGCTTGTACCTTAAGTTTTGCTTATTCTTTACTTACACCCTAGGCAAATTAATTGAGGAACGTTTGCTATTTCTTTCGATGGTGTGGATACCGCTTTACTCGGCTAATGTGTCTGTTCTAAAGTGTGCGCACACTTAGAACACACATATTATCTTTCATCATACCACACTCATATGATCTTTTCCTCAATTATTGTTTACTTGTGTATACAGCAACCCGGAACCCCCGCATCCGCCAGCTAAAGGTGGAGGAACTTGAGAGATATTCTCTTCGGATCGTGTTCATGCACGGAGGACCGTGCAACGCTTAAGTGTGGGGGAGGATTCGTCATTTTTGGGACGTAAACTTTCTTTCCGGATACTATGCATTTTACTTTATTTTTGTTCCTTTTTACTATGTTTCTTGTAGATATTTAGAGTGTTTTTGATTGTTGCATTACATTTTTCTTTTAGTATATACATCTTAGTTCATCCATAGTTATTGCATGTTGTATTTTTGTATCTTTTTCTTAGTATATATTTTATAGATAGAAGTTGTGATTGGATGATGTGAATAGTATAGTACCTAGTTCAATTTTGTCCTAATTGTTCATGTTAATTTTTTGCAATGTTGAAAATTAGGAATAGAACTAGGGAAGATTTTGAAATTGCATCCATCACAACATACATACATATAGGAAATAATTTTGGTGAAAAACAACAAGGAATTTTCAAGAATTTTGTTTTTAGGGCATTCGATTGAATTGATTTGGAAAATTATTTTTAAACTTTTTTGAATGAATTTTTGTGGAACATAGAAGAGAGCTAAAACAAAATGCCTTGTGAGTTTTTGAGCTTTAATGAGTGGTTACACATTCTAACCGCTAATTTTATTCATAGTGTGATTTTTCTCCTTCTATGATTGTGATCTTGGTTTTGCTTGATTCTTTATTTCCGATGTTTGATGTCTTGAATGCATTTAGCATGATTGAGGCCATCTTTGACTTAAACTCACTCACCCATATAGCCTTACCCTTGCATCTACCCTTGTTAACCCCTTTTGAGCTTTTTAATCCCTTTGTTCTAATTGTTAGCACATCACAACCCTAAGCAGAAAACCATGATTTACCTTGGATTGTATCCTTGATTGACTTAGGTTGAGGAGTGTGTATCATTTAAGTGTGGGGGAAATTTTGGGAAGTATTGGTAGAGAAAAATTTTATTTTGGGTATTTGGTGAGTGAATTCTTTGATGATATAGAATTTCTCAAAATTAATTCTCATTGCAAGTATAGTTCTACACCAACAAACAATCCTCCCAATAAAAAATTTGGTTGTCACAAGTAACAAATCCCAAATAAGAATTAACCGAAGTATTTAAACTCTGGGTCGTCTCACAAGGAATTGCAATGAAGTGTTTAATTATTGGCTATGAAGATGCAAGGGGATTTGATTTGGTAATTAGCAAGAAAAGTAAATAACAAGAAAGTAAATGACAAGAAAGTAACTGATAAGAACTAATAAAATAAAGGAAAAGAACTCTTAGCTAAGACATGGGAATTGAGATCACCATCCTTGTCTACAAACCATGTATTGACAATTATGAGGAACCAAGCTCATTAAGTCCACTTACTTGAAGTATGTCAAATGGCTTGATCAACATCAATCCATAAGTCCTAACCTAGCTACTAATTGACTTAGTGGTAGGCTAGTAGTAATGGTTATCAAATTGACCATCAAGGGTTCTCAAATCACCAATTCAACGAGACCCAATGACTTAAAGTCACTCAATTCCCTTAGCCTAGGCCAAGAGTAAAGAAAAATACTCAAAAACTAAAAGAAACATTCTATCAAACACCTAGAGTGCAATAAAAGTAAACATCACAAAATGCAAGAATTAAAAGAACCCACAACTAACATAAGCAAGAAATCAATAATAACAATGGAGATCAACATAAAAGAGATATAGAAACATAAAATTGCATTAAAAGAAATCAAGATTCAACAATTGTTCATCAACATAAGATAGCAAAATAAGAAATTAACAAGTAAAACTCGAAGATCAAATATGTAATAACAAGAAATTAAAAGGGAAGACTAAATCAAAACAAGAATTGAAGATTAGATTTAAGAAAATTAAACCTAAACTATCCTAAATTCTAGAGAGAAGGGAGAGCTTCTCTCTCTAGAATTCTACCTACAACATGATGCAAAACTAAACTATGACTACTTGGTTCATTCCTCCTTCAATTCTTGGGTTTAATAGCATCAGAAATGAGTTGGATTGGGCCCAAAATGAGCTAGAAATCATTGGCCACGAGTTACTTTTTAGTGGATCACATGCAACATCAACGCGTACGTGTACAATGCGTGTACGCATCCCTAAACACGAAACAACTATGAAAAATTTTATATAATTTTGAAGCCCCGGATGTTAGCTTTCCAACGCAACTAGAACCGCCTCATTTGTACATCTGTAGCTCAAGTTATGATCGATTGAGTAGGAAGAGGTCAGGCTTGACAGCTTTGCGATTCCTTCATTTCTTCATGAGTTCTCCCACTTTGCATGCTTTTTCTTCATTCCTTCAATCCAATCTTTGCCTTCTAAACCTGAAACCACTTAAAAAACACATCAAGGCATCGAATAGAATTAAAGTGAATTAAAATTGGCAAATTTAAGGCCTAAAAAGCATGTTTTTTCACTTAAGCACAAATTCAGGGAGAATTACAAAACCATGCTATTTCATTGAATAAATGTGAGAAAAGTTGATAAAATCTCCTAAATTAAGCACAAGATAAACTATAAAATTAGGGTTTATCAAACCTCCCCACACTTAAACCAAGCATGTCCTCGTGCTAAGAATAAAGAAGGACCAGAAAAGGGTATGAACATTTATTCAATGCAAATAAACTATATGCTCCTATCTACATGCATGCAACTAAATGCAAAATGATTCTACCTACTTGGTCAAAAGTAAATCAATCCCCAAGAACACATATGCACATGTAGGGCTAAGTAGTATGATGATTCATGAATCCTACCAATTTGAATATCAAAATAAAGCACAAATAGACTTGCAAGAAGAAAAGCTCATGAAAGCCGGGAACAAAGAATTCAGCATCGAACCCTCACCGGAAGTGTATCCACTCTAGTCGCTCAAGTGTATAGGATCGATGGTGCACGAAAATTACTTCACACTATGTAATTCCACACAACTAACCAGCAAGTGCAGTGGGTCGTCCAAGTAATACCTTACGTGAGTAAGGGTCGAATCCCACGGAGATTGTTGGCTTGAAACAATCTATGGTTACCTTGTAACTCTTAGTCAGGAAAACAATTCACTTATCAAATTGAATTACGAGGAATAAAAGAGCATGAAATAAATACTTGTTATGCAGTAAATGAGAGTATGTTGGAGTTTTGGAGATGCTTTGTCTTTTGAATCTCTGCTTTCTCCCTATTTTCTTCTTCACGCACGCACGTCCCTCCTATGGCAAGCTGTATGTTGGTGGATTACCGTTGTCAATGGCTACCATCCTTCCTCTCAGTGAAAATGGTCCAGGTGCGCTGTCACCGCACGGCTAATCATCTGTAGGTTCTCGATCATACCGGAATAGGATTTACTATCCTTTTGCGTCTGTCACTACGCCCAGCACTCGCGAAGTTGAAGCTCGTCACAGTCATCCAATCCCAGAATCCTACTCGAAATACCACAGACAAGGTTTAGACTTTCCGGATTCTCAAGGATGCTGCCAATGGATTCTAGCTTATACCACGGAGATTTTGATTAAGGAATCTAAGAGATACTCATTCAATCTGATATAGAACGGAGGTGGTTGTCAAACACACGTTCATGGATTGAGGAAGGTGATGAGTGTCACGGATCATCACCTTCTCTAAAATTAAGCACGAATGAATATCTTAGATAGGAACACGCATGTTTGAATGAAAAACAGAAATAGTTGCATTAATTCATCAAAACACAGCAGAGCTCCTCACCCCCAACAATGGAGTTTAGAGACTCATGCTGTCAGAGATTACAAAGTTTAGATCTACAATGTCATGAGATACAAAATAAATCTCTAAAAGTTGTTTAAATACTAAACTAGTAACCTAGGTTTACAGAAAATGAGTAAACTATGATAGATAGTGCAGAAATCCACTTCTGGGGCCCACTTGGTGTGTGCTGGGCTGAGACTAAAGCTTCTCACGTGCCTGGGCTGTTTTGGGCATTCAACGCCAGGCTGTAACCTGTTTCTGGCGTTGAACTCCAACTTGTAACGTGTTTCTGGCGCTGGACGCCAGACTGCAACATGGAACTGCCGTTGAATGCCAGTTTACGTCGTCTATCCTTGAGCAAAGTATGGACTATTATATATTGCTGGAAAGCCCTGGATGTCTACTTTCCAACGCAATTGGAAGCGCGTCAATTGGATTCCTGTAGCTCCAGAAATTCCATTCCGAGTGCAGAGAGGTCAGGATCCAACAGCATCAGCAGTCCTTTTTCAGCCTAAATCAGATTTTTGCTCAGCTCCCTCAATTTCAGCCAGAAAATACCTGAAATTATAGAAAAAAACACAAACTCATAGTAAAGTCCAGAAATATGAATTTTGCCTAGAAATTAATGAAAATAAACTAAAAACTAACTAAAACATACTAAAAAGTATATGAAATTAACCCCAAAAAGCGTATAAAATATCCGCTCATCACAACACCAAACTTAAACTGTTGCTTGTCCCCAAGCAACTAGACAAATAGAATAGAATACAAATAATTCAAGAAGCAATAATATCTCAGAGTTTTTGAGTGAAGCTCAGATTCTAATTAAATGAGCGGGACTAGTAGCTTTTTGCTTCTGAACAGTTTTGGCATCTCACTTTATCCATTGAAGCTCAGAATGATTGGCATCTATAGGAACTTAGAATTCAGATAGTGTTATTGATTCTCCTAGTTTAGTATGTTAATTCTTGAACACAGCTACTTTTATTCCGTCTGCACATATCTTAAAGAGATAGGGTTCATCCCACAAGTAGTACTTTGTATCAGAAATTAATTTTTTCTTTTATTGCCTGTTGTACGCCTTGGGTATGAACCTTGCAGCTTTATAGTTTGCAATGTCTGCAAACCATGGTGTTTCCTAAATGGTGAACAAATGCTCATCCGGAAAGGTTTCAGAGATTTCAATAGAGGGAGAAGGCGCCCCTTCTACTGGCTCTATTCGGGACAGATGATCAGCCACTTGGTTTTCTGTCCCTTTTCTGTCTCTTATTTCTATATCAAACTCTTGCAGAAGCAATACCCATCTTATAAGCCTGGGTTTTGAATCCTGCTTTGTAAGTAGATATTTAAGAGCAGCATGGTTAGTATACACAATCACTTTTGATCCTACTAAGTATGATCTAAACTTGTCAATGGCATAGACCACTGCAAGCAATTCCTTTTTTGTGGTTGTGTAATTTTTCTAGGCATCATTTAAAACACGGCTAGCATAATAAATGACATGCAGAAGTTTGTCATGCCTCTGCCCCAGTACTGCACCAATGGTGTGATCACTGGCATCACACATTAATTCGAATGGCAATGTCCAGTCTGGTGCAGAGATAACTGGTGCTGTGACCAGCTTAGCTTTCAGAGTTTCAAACGCCTGCAGGCACTCTGTGTCAAACACAAATGGCGTGTCAGCAGCTAGCAGATTGCTTAGAGGTTTTGTATTTTTTGAAAAATCCTTTATAAACCTCCTGTAGAATCCTGCATGCCCCAGAAAGCTTCTGATTGCCTTAACATTGGGAGGTGGTGGTAATTTTTCAATTACCTCTATTTTAGCTTGATCCACCTCTATTCCCTTGTTTGAAATTTTATACCCAAGGACAATCCCTTCAGTCACCATTAAGTGACATTTTTCCCAATTTAAAACCAGGTTGGTCTCTTGGCATCTTTTCAAAACCAGTGTCAGGTGATCAAGATAGGAGCTGAATGAGTCTCCATATACTGAGAAGTCATCCATGAAGACTTCCAGAAATTTTTCCACCATATCAGAGAAAATAGAGAGCATGCATCTCTGAAAGGTTACAGGTGCATTACACAGCCCAAATGGCATCCTTCTATAAGCAAATACTCCAGATGGACATGTGAATGCTGTTTTCTCTTGATTCTGGGGATCTACTGCAATTTGGTTGTAGCCTGAATAGCCGTCCAAAAAGCAGTAAAGGAAAATGATCCTTCCTGGTGGCTATATTGAGCCTTCTGTAGTCAATACACATGCGCCACCCTGTAACTGTTCTTGTAGGAACCAGTTCATTTTTTTCATTATGAACCACTGTCATGCCTCCCTTTTTGGGGACAACTTGAACAGGGCTCACCCAGGGGCTATCAGAAATAGGATAAATAATCCCAGCCTCCAATAATTTGGTGACCTCTTTCTGCACCACTTCCTTCATGGCTGGATTTAGCCACCTCTGTGGTTGAACCACTAGCTTAGCATTATCCTCCAATAAGATCTTGTGCATGCATCTAGCTGGGCTTATGCCCTTAAGGTCACTTATGGACCAACCAAGAGCTGTCTTGTGTGTCCTTAGCACTTGAATTAGTGCTTCCTCTTCCTGTGGATTTAAAGCAGAGCTTATGATCACTGGAAAAGTATCACCTTCTCCCAGAAATGCATATTTCAGGGATGGTGGTAATGGTTTGAGCTCGGGTTTAGGTGGTTTTTCCTCTTCCTGAGGAAATTTCAGAGACTCTTTCAATTCCTCTGAATCCTCTAGATCAGGTGGAACATATTTAAAGATGTTTTCCAGCTCTGATTCGAGACTCTCAGCCATGTTGATCTCTTCCACCAAAGAGTCAATAAGATCAACTTTCATTCAGTCTTTTGGTGTGTCTGGATGCTGCATGGCATTGACAGCATTCAACATAAACTCATCCTCATTGACTCTCAGGGTTATTTCCCCCTGTTGGACATCAATGAGAGTTCGTCCAATTGCTAGGAAAGGTCTTCCTAGAATGAGAGTAGCACTCTTATGCTCCTCCATCTCCAGCACTACAAATTCAGTGGGAAAGGCGAATGGCCCAACCCTGACAATCATGTCCTCAATCACGCCTGATGGGTATTTAATGGAGCCATCAGCAAGTTGGAGACATATCCGGGTTGGTTTAACTTCTTCAGTTAAACCAAGCTTTCTGATAGTGGATGCAGGTATTAGGTTGATGCTTGCTCCAAGATCACATAAGGCTGTCTTGGTGCAGTTACCCTCTAATATGCATGGTATCATAAAGCTTCTGGGATCTTTAAGCTTTTCAGGAAAGCTTTTCAGAATGACTGCACTACATTCTTCAGTGAGGAGAACTCTTTCAGTTTCTCTCCAATCCTTCTTATGACTTAAGATCTCTTTCATGAACTTGGCATAAGAAGGTATTTGCTCAAGTGCCTCTGCAAACGGAATCTTTATTTCAAGAGTCCTGAGATAATCCGCAAAGCGAGCAAATTGCTTATCCTGCTCCTCTTGGCGGAGTTTTTGACGATAAGGTATCTTGGCTTTATATTCCTCAACCTTGGTTGCTGCAGGTTTATTTCCTACAGAAATGGTTGAAGAAGCCTTTTTAGAGGGGTTGTCATCAGCACTTGTGCGTGTCTGATCCCTCACTGGCAATTGAGTGCCAGGGTTGGAAGCTGGAGTGACGTTAGACGCCAACTCCTCATCTATTCCTGGCGTCTGAATGCCAGAACTGTGCTTCCTTTGGGTGTTCAACGCCAGTTCTTTGCTTGTTTCTGGCGTTGAACGCCAGTCCTGAGCATGGTTTGGACGTTTAGCGCCAGCCTTCCACCCAATTTCTGGAATTTTAGTGCCATAATCATTTTTCCCTGGGCTCTTACTGTCCTCAGATGGAATTTGGGTAGTTTGCTCATTTCTTGGCTTCCTGCTGCCTTGAGGTGAGGTATTTAATGTTTTTCCACTTCTTAATTGAACTGCTTGGCATTCTTCTGTTATTTGTTTTGATAGATGCTGCTTTGTTTGCTTTAATTGTTCTTCCATATTTATATTAGCCATCCTTGTCTCTTGTAGTCTCTCCTTGAATTTGGCTAAAAACTGTATCAATGAGCTCTTGAGCTTCTTCAATTGTCTTTCTCATGTGGATAGATCCACCAGCTGAGTAATCTAGAGAAAGCTGAGTCCTTTCTGTAAGCCCATAATAGAAGATGTCTAGCTGAACCCACTCTGAAAACATTTCAGAGGGGCATTTTTCTTAGCATCTCTCTGTATCTCTCCCAGGCATCATAAAGAGATTCATTATCTCCTTGTTTAAAGCCTTGGATGTCCAGCCTTAGCTGTGTCATCCGTTTTGGAGGAAAGTATTGATTCAGGAATTTTTCTATCAGCTGTTTCCATGTCTTTATGCTATCCTTAGGTTGGTTATTTAACCACCTCTTAGCTTGGTCTTTTACAGCAAATGGGAACAGTAATAATCTGTAGACATCTTGATCTACTTCCTTATCATGTACTGTGTCAGCAATTTGTAAAAACTGTGCCAGAAACTCTGTAGGTTCTTCCTGTGGAAGACCGAAATACTGGCAACTTTGCTGCACCATGATAATGAGCTGATGATTCAACTCAAAGCTACTGACTCCAATGGAGGGTGTTCTGTGGGTTACCTGAAACTGGAGGTCGATCTCGGACGAGATCTTCTGTACTGGTCGGAGCCAACGTGTTCGGTCGGTGGATGATGTCCGGAGCGGGTGCGTCCGATTTGTTGGATTAGCTGCACTGCTGGTCCTTCATCACCGGAAGGTGGGGGGTGCCTGCAAGAGACTCCGATGCTTAAGTTAGCATGGGTATTAAGCAGGTTTATTGTAGAATCAGAGTATGAGTTATACCTGGGTGCTCCAGTGTATTTATAATGGTGAGATGTGACCTTGGATAAGATAAGTTAGTTATCTTATCTTATCTTATCTTTATATTTGAGTTGAGGTCAGCGTATCTTTCAGCGGAACCGCCTTCATCTCTACAGGCTTAAGCCGCCTTAGGATTCGGGTCGTGCTCTTCTATTTGGGCCCTTAACTGGGCTCTCCTGTCGATTTGGTCGAGCTCTTTGAGAAGAGGTCGGATCGTCTGACCTGAAGAGGTTGGTCGCTTTATCTCGAATCATCCCAGGTCGGATAGCTCGACCCAGGGTATGAACAGTGCCCCTGCTTGAGCTCGATCTTCTTTTTGAGGTCGAGTCCTTGACTTCGGTCCTTCTTAAAGTCGAACTCAAGCATTTGTCGATTGCTTTCTTTGTAAAGTCTTTTTTGAATGTAGAACGTTTTCCTCTAAAAGCGCGCGCTTTTGTATTAGCGCTTTTTTTTGGGAACGCAAGCGGTTTTAATATCCGCATTTAATTGGCATTAATTTGCCTTTCATTCTCTCTTGGCTTTTATTTTGAATTTCATGATCAAAAATGGTTTCTCTTCTTCATTTCTTCTTCGTAACTTCTCCCTTTACTCTCTCATTTTCTGTTTCTCTCATCTGTTCTCTGTCTTTCGCTTGCGCTTCTGCTTTCTTGTGTTTGCGGCGTCGCTTTGGCGTTTTTCTGGGCAGCCTTTATCTCTGCGCTTCCACTCTTTCTCGAAGCTTCTTCCATCTCCAGGTTAGTCCCATTTCGTATTTTCCTCGTTGTTTTTTACTTTGCGATGGAGTTTTCCTTTTGATCTTCTTTTTGGAGAAAGTTTGGATCTTTCTGTTTTTATCATGCTTGACTTGTTGCATGCTTTGGAATTTCTTCATTTTTTGGTGTGATTCTTTTTCTTGTTGCTTGAATCTTTTTCTCTTGCATTTTGCCGCCGTTTCTGTTTGTGCCTTGGCTGCTTGGTATTTTTGATATACTGTAGAAGTAGTGCTTTCCACTGGTAAACTGTAGGAGCAATATTTTTCCTGATAAACTGTAGAAGGGTGGACCTTTTGCATTTTCGCTTTCTTTTTGGATCATATTTTGATGAGTGCTGGGATGTAGGCCGTAGAAATAACTTGAAAACCTTGCTTGTTTACTGCCTCCAAGGGATGCCCCAAGACTTTTTGTCATGAGTCTTGGGGTTTTCCCTTTTTTGTTTATCCGCTCGTCGTTGAGCGAGCCTTTGTGACTATCTTGGAAGAACGCTGGGGTCAACCTCCCCATCTTGACACAAAGAAATTTCTAACCAATCCTGCTCTTCTTCAAACTGAACTGGGTATCTTGTGTTTCTTTTATTATTTTGTTTATGTTGCTTGTAGCTGTCTTTTCCGACTTATCCGACTTGTAGCTGAGTTTTATGTTTTGTTTGCATAGGCCATGAAGAATAATGAATCCATGAAAGCTTATAAAAGGGCGCAGAGGGCGACTGGTGCCAGAAATGCTGCTGCCCAGGCGGCTGGGGAAGGATCCTCCCAAGTGCGCGAGAAGCCATCGGTGCAGAGTTCCGCCGGGGTGAAGAAGGTGATCCCTACACCCCGAGTTCGTTTGGCAGATCCTCACGTCACCTCCGCTGCTCCTTATGTTGCTTCTCCCAATAAAAAACAAAAGACTGCTGAGCCCTTTGACCTCGATGCTCCAGATTTTAATGTTATTGAGTTCGTGGATCAACAAATCGGTCCTTATGGCACTCTCTCCATGGACGATGTGTCCATCCTCCATCACTTGGAATTCATAGCCCGAAATCATGTGAAGATGGCGTACATGTCGGCTGCCATATATCGGACTGCTCAGAATCTCCCTCTCCATGCTACTAAAGCGTTTATGGAGGAGGCAAAACAGGAGTTTGATCGAATGAAGGAGCTGAAGGAGGAGCTTGAGACGAAGGTAGCCAAGCTGGAGAAGGACTTGAAGAATGAGGAGGCGAGTTCCCAGTCATTGGCGGCTTCTTTGAGATTGGCTGAGGACGCAGTCCTGATGCACAAAGATAGTTATGTTACCTCTTATCGGGAGGTGCTGCGCCTGAGGGAGGAGCTCGACCATGCCCGGGAAGATTATTCTGAGCTTCAGGGTCATCTCGTTGGTAGCGTGACTGCTGCTTACGAGAACTTGAAGGATCAAGTTCGGGTCATTGCTCCCGAGGCTGACCTCACCCTTTTTAGCCTGGATAATATTGTCAGGGATGGCAAGATTGTCCCTGATGATGAGGGTGATGATGATGACGTCGTTCCTCCTGTGTCTTCTACCAAAGTGCCGACCTCTTCGGTTCCCCCGGCTGTGCCCGACCCGGATTGCCAGATCCTGAATCGGGAGGATGGAACTGTGGATGCTGTGCCGATCCAGACTCGCCCTCC
Source organism: Arachis ipaensis (assembly GCF_000816755.2). NCBI lineage: Eukaryota > Viridiplantae > Streptophyta > Magnoliopsida > Fabales > Fabaceae > Arachis > Arachis ipaensis. The sequence goes on along the minus strand of NC_029791.2, from coordinate 70,619,129 downwards.
TTCTCCTTATCCTGATGCTGCCAAGAAAGCTCCTGATGCTTGTTGATCTTTTCTTAACATTTTGTGTAGTTGGCCTGGCTTGTGGGCTTTTTTAGAACTCTTTTATTTATTTGCTGATACTTCTTAGTTGCTTATCTAGCAACTTTTATTTTAAAAAACAAACAATAGCTCGCTATCTTTTTGATAGTAGTCTTTGGTGGCCTTTCGAGGCCTTATAACTCTGTAAAAAGTAGTTTTTTGACTAGGCATCTTTCTTGTTTTTCGCTGATGTCGAAATCTTTGCGGCTCGACCTCCTTGGGTTGTTTTTGTTTTGTTATTTGTAGCTTGAATCCTTTGAGGTCGTGGTTGTGGGGGTCCAACTTGTTTCTTTGGTTTTTGTTGCTTTGTATGCTTTCTTAACGTTGGTCCCCTTCTAAGCTATTTTCGTAATCCTGTGTCTTGGACCTTTGCTAGGTCTCCTTCAGGGATTACTTTTATAACTTGTTTTGTAGGAGTTCGACTTCGTTAGGTCGACCTCTTTCTAAGTTATTTTTGTAATCCTCTTTCTTGGACCTTTGTCGGGTCTCTTTCAGGGATTACTTTGATAACTTTCCAGTTGTAGGAGTCCGACTTAGTTATATCGGTCTCCTTTAAGTTATTTGTAGTCCTCCTTCTTGGATTTTTGTCAGATCTCTTTGAGGGACTACTTTGATAACTTTTAAGTAGTAGGAGTCCGACTTCGTTATATCGGTCTCCTTTAAGTTATTTTTGTAATCCTCTTTCTTGGACCTTTGTCAGGTCTCTTTCAGGGACTACTTTTTATAACTTGTTAGTAGTAGGAGTCTGATTTCGTTATATCGGTCTCCTTTAAGTTATTTTTGTAATCCTCTTTCTTGGACCTTTGTCAGGTCTCTTTCAGGGACTACTTTTTATAACTTTTCATTTTGGGCTAACTTTGTCATGTCGAGCCCTTCTAAGTTAAAGTAATCCTCTTTAATAGGGTTGGCCAGACCTTTTTCCAGGGTTTACTTATAACTTGGGTTGACTTGGTCTGACTTCTCAACGTCGGCCAGTCTTTAAGTTATTATTTTAGCGATCCGTAAGACCTCGTCAGGTTCTTTTTTAGATCACTTTCGATAACTTCTTACATTATTCTGTGTTCATCTTTGCCGATTTGTAGAAAGTGGTTGTCATCTCTAGATCGTCCTTTGGGTGAATCGCGTTTTCACCTTTATCGGACGATTTGTTGTTATCGTGATCGTGTAGTGAAATTGTTTTTCACTTTCTGCCGATCTGTCGCTTTATAATCGGATGATGAATGCTTCAGATTAATGCGTCTTGAAATCTTTGTAGAACACATTTAAAATGTACTTTATTTAAAAGAAAAGTGCAAATATATACATATGGGATTGTCTGGGTCTCAACTTGGTGCCTCATTAAAAAACCTTTTCAGGAAAAAGAGTGCATCCAATGATGAGATATTTTATCTCTTCTAACTATAGTACCTTCTTAGGTTGCAGGCGTGCCATGACCTGGGAAGCTCTCACCCATCGAGTTCAGACAGTCTGTAGTAGCCCTTCCCAAGTACTTCTACAACTCGGTAGGGTCCTTTCCAGTTTGCTGCCAGCTTTCCCTCTCCTGGTCGAATTGTTCCGATATCATTTCGAATTAGGATGAGATCATTCTCTGCAAAACTTCTTGGCACTACGTTTTGATTATATCTGGAAGCCATTCGGCATTTTAGAGCTTCTTCCCTGATCTGGGCTCTTTCTTGGATTTCGGGTAACAAGTCGAGCTCTTCTCTCTGAAGTTAGGGGTTTGCTCCCTCATTGTAGTGAACTACTCTAAGCGACCCTTCTTCAATCTCTACTGGAATCATCGACTCTATTTCGTATGCTAATCGGAAGGGGGATTCCTTCGTGGTGGAATGTGGCGTTGTTCGGTATGCCCACAGGACCTGTGGAAGCTCTTCTGCCCAAGCTCCCTTTGCATCTTGTAATCTCCGTTTTAATCCGGCCAATATGACTTTGTTAGCAGCTTCGGCCAGCCCATTGGCTTGTGGATGTTCGACGGAGGTGTACTGGTGCTTTATATTCAAGTCAGCTACTAGTTTTCTGAAGCCTGCATCTGTGAATTGGGTGCCATTGTCTGTGGTTATTGAATATGGAACCCCGAACCTTGTTACAATGTTTCTATATAAGAATTTCCGGCTTCTTTGAGCGGTGGCATTGGCCAGGGGCTCTGCCTCGATCCACTTTGTAAAGTAATCTACCCCTACTATGAGGAATTTAACTTGTCCTATTCCCTGTGGGAATGGACCGAGAAGATCGAGTCCCCATTTTACAAACGGCCAAGGTGAGGTCACGCTGATGAGCTCTTCTGGCGGGGCGATGTGAAAGTTGGTATGTTTCTGACATTGTGGGCATGTCTTTACAAATTCTGTGGCTTTTTTCTGTAGAGTTGGCCAATAAAATCCCGCCCGGAGTACTTTTTTGGCGAGAGCTCGTGCTCCGAGATGATTGCCACAAATACCGCCGTGTATTTCTTCTAGCACTTCCTTTGTGTTAGAGGTTGGTACACATTTTAGTAGAGGTGTTGAGATTCCTCTTTTGTACAGGATGTTGTTTATGATGGTGTAGTACTGTGCCTCCCTTTTTAACCTCTTTGCCTCCTTTTCTTCTGTGGGGAGCATTCCTGTTCTGAGGTAGTTGGCTATAGGGGTCATCCATCCTTGGTCCTGATTTGTTATGGTCAAGACTTTTTCCTCTTCTGAGATTGACGGGTTCTGCAGCATTTCCTGGATGAGGCTTCTATTGTTGCCGCCTGGTTTGGTGCTGGCTAGTTTTGAGAGTGCGTCAGCTCGGGCATTTTGTTTGCGGGGTATGTGGCAGATCTTATATTCCCCTATTTGTCCGAGCTGTTCCTTGGTTTTATCTAAATATTTTTTCATGGTGGGATCTTTGGCTTGGTAGCTCCCTATTATTTGTGATGTAACCACTTGTGAATCGCTATAAATGTTAAGTTTTTGAGCTCCGACTTCTTTAACCAGCTTCAAACCAGCTAATAATGCTTCATATTCCGCCTGGTTGTTTGAGGCGGGGAACCCGAACTTGAGGGAGAGCTCAACTTGGGTTCCTTGGTTGCTTTCTATTATCACGCCGACACCACTTCCAGTTTTATTTGAAGAACCGTCCACGTAAAGATTCCATTCTGTGGGGGTTTCTAGGCACTGTGAATTCTGTGATAAAATCGGCCAGATACTGTGATTTAATCGTCGTCCGAGCTTCATATTGGAGATCAAATTCTGACAACTTGACTGCCCATTGTAAAATTCTGCCTGCTAGATCTGTTTTCTGCAATATTCCTTTTATGGGCTGATTAGTTCGAACCTTAATGGTGTGAGCCTGGAAGTACGGGCGGAGTCATCGAGAAGTTAAGATAAGAGTATAGGCAAATTTTTCTATTTTCTAGTAGTTCAGCTCGGATCCCTGTAGTGCCTTGCTAATGAAATAGATGGGTTGTTGCCCATTTTCGTCTTCTCTGACTAGTACTAAGGCTATTGCCCGACTCCCTACTGCGAGATATAATATGAGCGGTTCTCCTTCTCGTGGTCGAGATAGGATAGGTGGCCGTCCTAAGAATTCCTTGAAGTCTTTGAAGGCTTGCTCACATTATGTCGTCCATTCGAACTATTTTCCCTTTCTTAGAGTGGCATAGAAGGGGAGAGATCTTATCGCATCTCCTGCTAAAAATCGGGATAGGGCGGCCAATCTCCCGTTGAGTTGTTGTACTTCTTTGACACAGGTTGGGGTCTTCATGTTGAGTATGGCTTGACATTTGTCTGGATTTGCTTCAATTCCCCTTTGTGTGAGCATGAAACCTAAGAATTTGCCTACTTCTACTGGGAAGGTACATTTTGCGGGATTGAGTCGCATGTTGTGTTTCCTTATGGTGTCAAATACTTGAGCCAAGTCGGATAATAATGTATCTTCGGTTTGTGTTTTTATCAACATGTCGTCCACATAAACTTCCATAATTTTTTCGATGTGATCTGAGAAGACTTTATTCATTAGCCTTTGATAAGTAGCTCCTGCGTTCTTGAGACCGAAAGGCATCACGATGTAGCAGTAGTTTGCCTTTGGTGTTAAGAACGAAGTCTTTTCCTGATCTGGTGGGTACATGGGGATTTGGTTGTATCCCGAGTATGCATCCATAAATGAGAGATATTTATATCCAGAGGAAGCATCTACCAGGGCGTCAATACTTGGGAGTGGGTATGGATCTTTTGGACAAGCTTTGTTGAGATCGGTGTAATCGGTGCACATTTGCCACTTCCCATTTGATTTTTTCACCAAGACGACGTTGGCTAGCCATAGCGGGTTAACTTCTCTTATAAATCCGGCTTTGAGTAGTTCTTGTACTTGCTCTTCCACAGCCTGGGATCGCTCTGGCCCAAGCTTTCTTCGTCTCTGCTATACCGGTCGAGATCCTGGGTAGACCGCCAACTTGTGGCACATTAGCTTAGGGTCTATGCCTGGCATGTCCGCGGCTTTCCATGCAAAGAGGTCAACATTATCTCGTAAGAATTGTATTAGCAATTTTTTTAAATCTCCTTTGAGGATTGTGCCGATATTAGTTGTTTTTTCCGAGGTGTCCCCGATCTGAATTTTTTCTATCTCGCCCTCTGGTTGGGGGCGAAGATCTTCTCGTCGTTGGACTCCGCCCAACTCGATTGCGTGGAACTCTTCTCCTTTACCTCTGAGATTTAGGCTTTCGTTATAACATCGACGTGCCATCTTTTGGTCAGCTTTTATCGTGGCTATCCCTTTTGGAGTTGGGAACTTCATACATAGGTGTGGGGTCGAGACTATTGCGCCAAGTTGGTTGAGTGTTGTCCGACCTATGAGAGCATTGTAAGCTGAACTTACCATGGTGTTGGGATGACTTCCAGGTCCCCGGCAACGGCGCCAATGTTCCATGGGTTACCTGAAACTGGAGGTCGATCTCGGACGAGATCTTCTGTACTGGTCGGAGCCAACGTGTCTGGTCGGTGGATGATGTCCGGAGCGGGTGCGTCCGATTTGTTGGATTAGCTGCACTGCTGATCCTTCATCACCGGAAGGTGGGGGGTACCTGCAAGAGACTCCGATGCTTAAGTTAGCATGGGTATTAAGCAGGTTTATTGTAGAATCAGAGTATGAGTTATACCTGGGTGCTCCAGTGTATTTATAATGGTGAGATGTGACCTTTTAGATAAGATAAGTGATGAGCGGATAATTTATACGCTTTTTGGCATTGTTTTTAGTATGTTTTTAGTAGAATCTAGTTACTTTTAGGGATGTTTTCATTAGTTTTTATGTTAAATTCACATTTCTGGACTTTACTATGAGTTTTTGTGTTTTTCTATGATTTCATGTATTTTCTGGCTGAAATTGAGGGACTTGAGCAAAAATCAAATTCAGAGGTTGAAAAAGGACTGCTGATGCTGTTGGATTCTGACCTCCCTGCACTCAAAGTGAATTTTCTGGAGCTACAGAACTCAAAATGGCGCACTTCCAATTGCGTTGGAAAGTAGACATCCAGGGATTTCCAGCAATATATCATAGTCCATACTTTGGCCGAGTTTAGACAACGTAAAAGGGCGTTGAACGCCAGTTCTACGCTGCTGTCTGGAGTTAAACGCCAGAAACAAGTCACAAACCAGAGTTGAACGCCAGAAATACGTTACAACCTGGCGTTCAACTCCAGAAAGAGCCTCTGCACGTGTAACATTCAAGCTCAGCTCAATCACACACCAAGTGGGCCCCGGAAGTGGATTTATACATCAATTACTTACTTCTGTAAACCCTAGTAACTAGTTTAGTATAAATAGAAATTTTTACTATTGTATTAGACATCCTGAGTTTTATCTTCGGATCATAGTAGTCTTGGTTACTCCGGTTCCCCTCTGGGGCCGAGGCCAATGAACTCCATTATCACTTATGTATTTTTAACGGTAGAGTTTCTACACTCCATAGATTAAGGTGTGGAGCTCTGCTGTTCCTCAAAGATTAATGCAAAGTACTACAGTTTTCTATTCAATTCAACTTATTCCGCTTCTAAGATATTCATTCGCACTTCAACCTGAATGTGATGAATGTGACAATCATCATCATTCCCTATGAACGCGTGCCTGACAACCACTTCCGTTCTACCTTAGATTGAATGAGTATCTCTTAGATCTCTTAATCAGAATCTTCGTGGTGTAAGCGTTCTGTGCATCCGTTTTTGGTGCCATCGCTAGGGAATTAATTTCGAACAATAATTCACAACCTGAGTAACAATTTTCGCATACCAAGTTTTTGGCGCCGTTGCCGGGAATTGTTCGAGTTTGGACAACTGACAGTTCATCTTATTGCTCAGATTATGTAACTTTCTTTCTGTTTTATTTTCAAAAAGTTTTCAAAAAAAAAATTTTTCAAAAATCTTTCAAAAATTTCTCCTTTGTTTTCGAAAAAATTTTAAAATAAATAAAAATGTTTTCAAAAATATATTTTTCTTCATAATTTTTAAGAATGAATTCTAGTGTTTCATAAGGCATGTTGAAGCCTGGTTGGCTATAAAGCCACGACTGTAGGGCATGTCAGGCGTGTCATGTCTGAGTTACATACTAAAGCTTGGCTGGCTATTAAGCCATGCCTGACCCTTTGATTGGAGCTTTAGACTAAAGAGCATAAGATTCCTGGAATTCATATTAAAAATTTTGGAATCCTTATTTTTCTTTTTTTTAAAAAAATGATTTTCAAAAAAAAATTAAAAGAAAATACAAAAAAAATTAGAAAATCATAAAAATCAAAAAAATACTTTGTGTGTTTCTTGTTTGAGTCTTGAGTCATGTTATAAGTTTGGTGTCAATTGCATGTTCATCTTGCATTTTTCGAAAATTCATGCATTCATAGTGTTCTTCATGATCTTCAAGTTGTTCTTGGTAAGTCTTCTTGTTTGATCTTGATGTTTTCTTGTTTTGTGTTGTATGGTGTTTTTCATATGCATTCTTGCATTCATAGAGTCTAAACATGAAAGATTTCTAAGTTTGGTGTCTTGCATGTTTTCTTTGCATAAAAAAATTTTTCAAAAATGTGTTCTTGATGTTCATCATGATCTTCATAGTGTTCTTGGTGTTCATCTTGACATTCATAGCATTCTTGCATGCATTCATTATTTTGATCCATAACTTTCATGCATTGCATCATTTTTCTTGTTTTTTTCTCTCTCATCATAAAAATTCAAAAATAAAAAAAATATCTTTCCCTTTTTCTCTCTTAAAATTTCGAAAATTAGATTTGACTTTTTCAAAAATTTTTAAAATCTAGTTGTTTTTATGAGTCAAATCAAATTTTCAATTTAAAAATCACCTCTTTTTCAAAATCTTTTTCAAAAATCAAATCTTTTTCATTTTTTTAGTTATTTTCAAAAATTTCAAAAATTTTTTTCAAAAATTTTTTTCTTAATTTTACATCATATTTTCGAAAATAACATCATCAATTAATGTTTTGATTCAAAAATTTCAAGTTTGTTACTTGCTTGTTAAGAAAGATTCAAACTTTGAGTTCTAGAAACATATCTTGTGATTCCTTGTGAATCAAATCATTAATTGTGATTTTTAAAAAAAATCAAATCTTTTTCAAAACTAATTTCAATCATATCTTTTCAAAAATATCTTCTTATCTTATCTTTTTCAAAAAAATTTTGATTTCAAAATATCTTTTCTAACTTCCTAACTTCTTATCTTTTCAAAATTTGTTTCAACTAACTAACTAACTTTTTGTTTGTTTCTTACCTTTTTCAAAACCACCTAACTAACTCTCTCTCTCTAATTTTCAAAAATATCTTCCCTCTTTTTCAAAATTTCTTTTTAATTAACCAATTATTTTAATTTTTGATTTTAATTTTCGAAAATTACTAACTTTTTTTTCAAAAACTATTTTCGAAAATCCTCTCCCTCTCTCATCTTATTCTATTTATTTATTCATCTACTAACATCTCTTCCTCACCCATCAAAAATCCGAGCTCTCTCTCTCTATCTGTGTTCGAAATTTTTTTCTTCTTCTTTTTCTACTAACAATAAGGAACCTCTTTACTGTGACATAGAGGATTCCTCTTCTTTTCTTTTTCTCTTCTCTTTCTTATGAGCAGGGACAAAGAAAAAGGCATTCTTGTTGAAGCTGATCCAGAACCTGAAAGGACTCTGAAGAGAAAACTAAGAGAAGCTAAATTACAACAATCCAGAGACAACCTTATTGAAAATTTCGAACAAGTAAAGGAGATGGCAGCCGAACCCAACAACAATAATGAAAGGAGGATGCTTGGTGACTTTACTGAACCTAATTCTAATTTACATGGAAGAAGCATCTCCATTCCTGCCATTGGAGCAAACAACTTTGAGCTAAAACCTCAGCTAGTTTCTCTGATGCAGCAGAACTGCAAGTTTCATGGAATTCCATTTGAAGATCCTTTTCAGTTCTTAACTGAGTTCTTGCAGATCTGTGATACTATTAAGACTAATGGAGTAGATCCTGAAGTCTACAGGCTCATGCTTTTCCCTTTTGCTGTAAGAGACAGAGCTAGAGTATGGTGGGACTCTCAACCTAAGGATAGCCTGAACTCTTGGGATAAGCTGGTCAAGGCTTTCTTAGCCAAGTTCTTTCCTCCTCAAAAGCTGAGTAAGCTTAGAGTGGATGCTCAGACCTTCAGACAGAAAGAAGGTGAATCCCTCTATGAAGCTTGGGAGAGATACAAAGGACTAACTAAAAAGTGTCCTTCTGACATGCTTTCAGAATGGACCATCCTGGATATATTCTATGATGGTCTGTCTGAATTAGCTAAGATGTCATTGGATACCTCTGCAGGTGGATCTATTCACCTAAAGAAAACGCCTGCAGAAGCTCAAGAACTCATTGACATGGTTGCTAATAACCAGTTCATGTACACTTCTAAGAGGAATCCTGTGAGTAATGGGACGCCTATGAAGAAGGGAGTTCTTGAAATTGATACTCTGAATGCCATATTGGCTCAGAATAAAATATTGACTCAGCAAGTCAATATGATTTCTCAGAGTCTGAATGGAATGCAAGCTGCATCCAATAGTACTCAAGAGGCATCTTCTGAAGAAGAAGCTTATGATCCTGAGAACCCTGCAATAGCAAAGGTAAATTACACGGGTGAACCATATGGAAACACCTATAATCCATCATGGAGAAATCATCCAAATCTCTCATGGAAGGATCAAAAGCCTTAACAAGGCTTTAATAATGGTGGAAGAAATAGGTTTAGCAATAGCAAGCCTTTTCCATCATCCACTCAGCAACAGACAGAGAATTCTGAGCAGAATCCATCTAGCTTAGCAAACTTAGTCTCTGATCTATCCAAGGCCACTGTACGTTTCATGAATGAAACAAGGTCTTTCATTAGAAATTTGGAAGCACAAGTAGGCCAGCTGAGTAAAAGAATCACTGAAATCCCTCCTAGTACTCTCCCAAGCAATACAGAAGAGAATCCAAAAGGAGAGAGCAAGGCCATTGACATAAGCCCCATGGCCGAACCTGTAAGGGAAGGAGAGGACGTGAATCCCAAGGAGGAAGACCTCCTGGGATGTCCAGTGATCAATAAGGAGCTTCCCTCTGAGGAACCAAAGGACTCTGAGGCTCATCTAGAGACCATAGAGATTCCATTGAACCTCCTTATGCCATTCATGAGCTCTGATGAGTATTCCTCTTCTGAAGA
>NC_029791.2:70608136-70609333 GCF_000816755.2 Arachis ipaensis | reverse complement strand
TGTGAGGCTCCATGAGAACCCACTGTCAAGCTATTGACATTAAAGAAGCGCTTGTTGGGAGGCAACCCAATGTTTAATTATCTAATTCTATTTTTGTTTTTCATGTTTTATTAGGTTCATGATCATGTGGAGTCACAAAATAAATATAAAAATTGAAAACGGAATCAAAAACAGCAGAAGAAAAATCACACCCTGGAGGAAGACCTTACTGGCGTTTAAACGCTAGTAAGAAGCATGTTTTGGGTGTTCAACAGCAGAACAGAGCATGGTTCTAGCGCTGAACGCCAGAAATGGGCAGCATCTGGGCGTTTGAACGCCAGAAATGCACCCTGGAGGAGAGCTGGCGCTGAACGCCAAGAACAAGCATGGTTCTGGCGTTAAACGCCAGAAATAGGCTACAAATGGGCATTCAACGCCCAGAACAAGCACCAACCTGGCGCTGAACGCCCAGAGTTGTGTGCAAAGGCATTTTACATGCCTAATTTGGTGCAAGGTTGTAAATCCTTAAGCACCTCACGATCTGTGGACCCCACAGGATCACCACAGGATCTGTGGACCCCACAGGATCCCCACCTACCTCCACTCACTTCTTCTCACCCATCTTTCACACAATCCCATAAACACTCTTCCCCAAAACCCTTCACCAATCACCTCAATCTCTCTTCCCCATCACCTCTTCACCACTCACATCCATCCACTCTTCCCCATAAACCTACCTCATAAACTCCACCTACCTTCAAAATTCAAAATCAATTTCCCACCCTATATGGCCGAAACACAACCCCTTCTCCCTCTCCTCCTTTTCTTCTTCTTCTTCATCCTTTCTTTCTTCTATTGCTCGAGGGCGAGCAAAATTCTAAGTTTGGTGTGGTAAAAGCATAAGCTTTTTGTTTTTCCATTACCATTGATGGCACCTAAGACCGGAGAATCCTCTAGAAAAGGGAAAGGGAAGAAAGGGAATTCCACATCCGAGTCATGGGAGATGGAAAGGTTCATCTCCAAAGCCCATCAAGACCACTTCTATGATGTTGTGGCCAAGAAGAAGGTGATCCCTGAGGTCCCTTTCAAACTCAAGAAGAATGAGTATCTGGAGATCCGACATGAAATCCAAAGAAGAGGTTGGGAAGTTCTAACAAACCCCATCCAACAAGTCGGCATCCTAATGGTTCAAGAGTTCTATGCTAATGCATGGATCAC